>NW_027444094.1:0-192500 GCF_048569485.1 Anomaloglossus baeobatrachus | reverse complement strand
CGCTCTCTCTCCCTAAGATGTGTCCGGCATAGGCCAGGGTGCCACTCGAGGCCCAAACCAATTCTGGTTATCGCTTCTCGGCCTTTTGGCTGCGATCTGGTGTTGGTAATCCTGCTAGCATCTGGTTGTAGCACATTAGGTGTCTGGGGTACCCCGCCTTTTGGCCTTAGGTGCGGGTCCCACTCTTGTAGTGGGATCCAATCCTCTGCTGCTTTTGGGAGGTGGGCTTAGTCCCCAGACAACGAGTTGCGATCGCTCAGCTGGATTGTCTTTGGATTTTCCAGTGAGTATTTTGTTGCGGAAAATCCCCCGTTGCCATGGATGCGGATCCTGGCGATATTCCCACCTATGCTCGCCTAAAGCATACGGTACGGGTATACTTCGATAAAGGAGGGAGTGATGGTCGTGGCCTAAGATATGTCGTGGGAGAGGTGCTTGAACGCACCTTCTCAGTGCGTAAACAGGAAATCTTGGCCATCCAGGACTACCCTCGACGAGGTGTGTTCGATATTACCTTTACAGGAGAGGGTATCCACCGAGATTTCTGTACTAAAACTAAGGATCCGGATGTGATTTTCCAAAAGAAACCATCCCTTAAAGGTATAACTATTGTAGAACACAAAATTGACGATGTAAAGATTCTTATTGTTAAAATTTACTCTCCTTATGTGACTGAGACTGAGATTACTTCATTCCTTAATAATTTTTTTCCAAGGTGGTGTGTCAAGGGAAGGTAATGAATGAATGTGGCATATGGAGTAGTAAATGGAGGTATGTTGTCACTTGTATTAAGGACCCTACGGTAGCAGGAGGTATACGTTTACCTCCAGCCCGTTTTAAAATAGGTAATACGAATGGCGACCTTTTTTTTAATGGTATGCCTCCCTTTTGTCGTAAATGTAAAAAATATGGACATTCTGATTGTGATGTGACTTGTGTTTCTTGTGGAGGTAAAGATCATAAGACTGATAAATGTCCAAAAGGAAGCATATGTACTAATTGTATGTCAAACACTCACTCTTTTTTCAAATGTCCCTACAGGAATGTCTGGGGAAAATCACGAGTGGAGAAGCCCTCGGCCCCTGACCAACCCTCGGCTGGTTCGGACAGGCCTGTGGGAAGGGAGGATGGAGAGAGAGACGGAGATGAGCCAAGCAAACAAACTCAGGCTGCAGAAGGCGTCCCCGTGTCGGATGAAATGGCGAAGGAAAGGAGGGAACGGCAGGGCAGAAGGCCGGAGGCGGCCTCCGTAGAGAGGCCAGAAGTATCTGCCAAAGGCCAATCCTCGTCTTCGTGTACTCCCGGGATGACTCCCAGATGCCAGACTTCTGGACCAAAGAGACGTAAGTTGCAGGGGTCTCAGAGGGAACCTGAGGTAGTACCCCCTCCGGACCCTCCGGATGATGGTGGGAACCCAATGGCGTGTCAGCAGGAGGGCGTTACCCTACCCTCTTCAGAAATGGAGATGGGGACTGGGGTGGCTGCCTCCGTGATCCCGGAGACCCCGGTCAATGTGCTGATTACACCCGAGGCGCGTGTGCTCGATGAGACTCTCCCTGACTATTCCCTTAAAGGAGATGGGATGGAGTGTCTGGAGCAGGGAGACGGGTCAGCTGACCAGATGCAAATTACTAGTATGAGAACTCAGTCTGTCCCGGGAGGTGTGCAGCCTGAGACGTTAACCAATGGGGAGTCCTCAGATACGGACTCCTTGCAAACGGTCATCTCCGACGATCTATCCTACTCTGAAGGAGACGTCTGAACCAGCTGAGGTAAGAGTTTAGAAATATTTAATTATCCTTCTTCTTTTCTCTTATGGCAGGGGTTAAGGGTGTGTCTCTAAATGTGAGAGGGCTTAAAACACAGGCAAAAAGGGTGGCGTTGTTTGATTTTCTTACTACCCTGACTGCAACTGTATTCTTTTTACAAGAGTGTTCTATATCACACAGTTTAAATTACCATGAGTATCAGAAAGATTGGACGTATGGACCCTCAGTGTGGTCGGGGTCAAATGGGTCCAAGTCAGCAGGGGTCGCCATTCTTTTTAGGGGGAATGCGTTTATTGATTCTGTTCAAGAGATTTTACCTGGCAGAATTTTATTAGTTCAAGCTGTTATTGATGGTTACAAATGGCAATTTTTAAATTTTTATGGATCCGCAGACAAGCAAGAAAGAGCTGAAATGTTAGATATGTTACCCTTATTTCTTAATGACTCTACCCCGATGGTTTTAGCAGGTGATTTTAATTGCATTCTCGGTGGTGAGAAAAGAATTTCCAGCGCAACAAGCAGAAATTATGATAAAACTTCTTTTATGCTTAGAAACATTGTGCTGGATTTTAGATTAAATGATGTTTTTAAGGAATGTAATAGAGATTTACCATTGCAGGACTGGGTGACATGGAGTAATGTTAACTGTAGCTCCAGGATTGATTTTATTTTCTGCTCAAAGTCCGTGCTGCCTTTTAAATGTGAGCTTCTAACTAATGCATTTTCTGACCATAAATTATTATCCTTTCATGTAAAACATGATGATCTTTTTAAAAAAGGGAAAGGTTCTTGGAAGTTAAATATCTCCCTTTTAGAAGACCCTCAAATTTTAACTGATTTTACTAATTTCTATTTATATTTTAAGAGAATAAGAGACCCTCGTATTCCCATCAGCAGGTGGTGGGAAAAAATGAAAAAAAATATAAAAGATTTTTTTATTAAGGCAGGAGCACAGAAGGTAAAGGAAAAGAGAGAATTTTATACCCAAGTTACTACCAGGTTACAAACCTTATATAAATTAAGAAATAATGATATGGATGTGGAGAAAGATATTAGTGACCTAAAAAATGAAATCCACCACACACTAGAACAAAAAGGGAAAGAGCTTATTTTTCATGCTAAGGTTAAACATATTGAAAATAATGAAACTTGTTCGAGGTATTTTTTTAAATGTATGGTGGAAAAGCGGGTTTTTATCAACTCTATGGAAGGTGAACAAAATATAGAGGGGATTTTAGCCAAAGTGTATGAGTATTATTCTGAGCTTTTTAACACAAAAAGTATTGATAATTGTTTTACAGAAAGTATTTTAGATGATATTTCCATCAGTCTTGACCCTGTTTCACAAGAATTTTTAATACAGGACCTGAGTGAGGAAGAGGTATCAGACGCGGTGGGGAGTTTTAAGGCTGGTAAAGTACCGGGACCCGATGGCATACCTATAGAGTTTTATTCCACCTTTTATGACATTTTACAAGAGGATTTGTTTTCTGTTTTTAGTGAGGTTTTTAGAACAAAAATTCTCCCCACCTCATGGAGGAGGGGTGAGGTTTCCCTCATACATAAAATAGGAGACAAATCTAGTCTAAAAAATTGGAGACCTATCACTCTTTTAAATTGTGATTACAAAATACTGGCAAAAATATGTGCAACTAGATTGAAAAAAGTGATAGAGAATATAATTCATATAAATCAAGTGTGCGGTATACCGGGAAGGAGTGTGTGGGAAAACTTAAATTTAATCAAAGATGTGATTGATGACACAAAGTCAAGGGGGAGTCAGTTGGCGGTCCTGTCCTTAGACTTCGAGAAAGCCTTTGACAGAGTGTCACATCAGTTCCTATTTAAGGTTTTATCACGCATGGGAATACCTGAAGGATTTTTATTGTCTCTTAAAGCATTTTATCACAATTGTACAAGTAAAATTTTAGTTAATGGTTTTAAAACGAAGGAGGTGGTTTTAAACTCTGGGGTTAAACAAGGTTGCCCATTGTCCCCTTTATTATTTGTGTGTGCCCTTGAACCGTTACTTTGTGCTTTAAGGAGAGATAAACAGATCCGTGGTATCCCGTTGCCGGGGGGAGGTGGTTTGGAAGCTAAGGTAACGGGCTACATGGATGATGTGGTGGTAATTTGTAAAGATGCTCTGTCTATTAGGAAAGCGTTGAAACAGGTGGAATATTTTTGTTGGGGGTCCGGTTTTAAGGTTAATTTAAACAAAAGCGGTATTCTAAATGTGGGGAATATGACACTAAATGATATTCCAGTACCTGAATGTGATTCTGTGAAGATTTTAGGGGTGATTTTTAATGAGACAAATAAAGGGAAAGAAAGTTGGGAGGTCATTGCACAAAAGGTGAATCAAAAGCTGTGTATGTGGAGGCTACGAAAGCTGACGATGGAGGGGAAGGTTCTAATTATAAAAATGGTCATTCTTCCTCTGTTGTTGTATTTGAGCCTTGTCTTCCCCCCTCCCACACGAATTTTTAACCAGATCATCAAAGCGTGTTTTACTTTTTTTTGGAATTCGAAGATGGAGAAATTAAAAAGAGAAGTGGTAATTAAACCTAAAGAAAAAGGTGGTAAAGATTTTCCAGATTTTAGAGCTTTTGTTTATATAAGGTTTTTTGTTTTGTGTTTTAATGCCCTTTCAAAATCTAACTACTGGTCATATTTTATTCGTTTCAATACGGGTTATTTTATGAGACGTCTTGGTTGGTTCCAAACGGTTTTAAGTTCCCCGTATGCTTTTAATATGCCAGATAGTTATGTCATTTTGGAAACTATTGTTAATTCTTATGATTTGAAAGGGAAAATTGTAGAGGATATAAAAGACAGCAAGAAGATTTTAAAGTGTTTTAAGGATAAACAGCCAATAGCACAGATCGGGAATTTTAATGAAGTTAAGTGTGTTGAAATATTTCAAAATATTAATGCAGCGTACCTTTTTAATTCCCAGAAGGACCTGGCCTGGAGCTGTGTGCATGATTGTCTTCCATGCAGAGCATTCCAACACAGAAGAGGACTTGTGACTACTGCCAGATGTCCAAGGGAAAGATGCTTCGGAGATGAGACGGTACTACATATTTTATGGACTTGTTCTTTTGCACGACAAATATGGACACGAATTTTTCCTTTATTGCAAAAAATGACGGACATCAGAGATTTGACTTTTGAGACTGTTTTATTCGGGTATGTGGAATGTCCCACCGTCAATAAGAAGATCATCGCATGGAAGACAATCAGCACAGTCAAGGAAGCTCTGTGGAAGGCCAGGAACATCCTTCTTTTTAAGCATGATGTTTTATCTGTGCAGGATGTTATAGATTTGGCTTTTAGTGATATGTATCTGTATTATATTCTGGACAAGAAGATGAATGTCATTTTATCGAAACAGTGGTTTGTAAAGGAGTGGAACTCCGCAATTTAAAGGACCAATTTTTGTATGTAGTTTATATGTTGAGTGTAAAGGAATTGTGGATAGTGTTCTTTATAGGAGTGAAGCCCTGCACTGTAAAGGACTTGTAATATGTAGACTGCTTACTATATGTAAAACAAATGTAAATGATGTTTTGATATTCTGTAATTGAGATACAGATGTAATCACAGACAAGGTTGTAAATTGGAATATTTTTAATGTAATGTACTTTTATATCCAATAATAAACGGGTGTACCTTTGTTTTAGGTACTTCCAAGTTAAAAAAAATCTGTTCTTATCAGTTTAATATCTGATACGTCCCCTATCTGGGGACCATATATTAAATGGATTTTTAGAACAGGGAGATGGAAAAAGAGCTTGCTCTGTCCACTCCACGCATTGACCTGGTATTGCAGTACCTCCAGGAACGGTGCACCCCTTCTTAACCCAGTTTCCAAAAGCAGAACTCGATTCACCTGATTCATATTAGCCCGATTAGCGAATTGAAATGAATTTTTATCTAACACACTTTTTACTTGCTTTATTCATCCAAATAGCAAACTCATCACCACTCAACTTCACCAACTCTGCTATGTCCCGTGCAGTATCTTGTTGTCAGTCTAATCTAGATCATGTGTAATTGAATGGAATAGATCCCTTTTGGACAAAGTGGAGTCAGATGCTGCAGTGACCACAGGTGTGAGAGGATCTACAATTGGCATCTGGTGTTATCTCTCTGCTTCCACTCCAAATAAAGTTACCTGTTGTTACCTGAACGTCAAATACTAAGAATGGGCGGCCTATGAAAGAATTAGTACTTTCATTAAGTATACTAAACCGGCTAATTGGGAATAGACAAACTGTAAAAAGCCCTCTGAGAAAGCCCCTCTCTAACCTTTGTTAGTAAGCTTTTCTGTAGCCTGCCTGTTGATGTATTTTCGGTTTGAACAGTGCACAACATGAAGAGACGGAACACTGGCGGCTTGTCACAATGCCCCCCGATGACATCACAATAGCGCTGCTGCCAAGAAAACAAGCTGCGCAGAAGAAGTTGTTCTTTGGGTGGGAGGGTGGGCTAGTGGAAGGAGGGGGCAATCTCTTTTTTTCCCGGGTGGTAGGGGGATGACAGGAGAAGGGAAGCGGGTGGTGAGAAAGGTACAGAGGGCAGGGTTTGGGGGCTGGGAAGGAAAGGGAAAAGATTAGGGTTTGGGGATGATGAAAGGGCTTTCTACGGGTAAGGATGGCAAAGGGTGGCAGTGACGGAAAGTCAGGCAACCTGTCCTGTCCGTCTTTTTGTATCGTGAATTGGAAAGACTGCAAGGGGGAGGGGAGTTGCTTGCGCCCTAAAGGAGGAGTTATTCAGATTCATTGCAGTGGGCGGCGGCTGCAAAACGCACCATTCTTCTTGTTTTTGCTCTGCAAAGCAGCCTTTTCAAGGGTTGGCTTGGGTGACAAAATGTCTTGTGTAGGCGTGGGTTTGTCTCCCTCTCGCTCTCTCTCCCTAAGATGTGTCCGGCATAGGCCAGGGTGCCACTCGAGGCCCAAACCAATTCTGGTTATCGCTTCTCGGCCTTTTGGCTAAGATCAAGTGTAGTATCTGTTCTTATCAGTTTAATATCTGATACGTCCCCTATCTGGGGACCATATATTAAATGGATTTTTAGAACAGGGAGATGGAAAAAGAGCTTGCTCTGTCCACTCCACGCATTGACCTGGTATTGCAGTACCTCCAGGAACGGTGCACCCCTTCTTAACCCAGTTTCCAAAAGCAGAACTCGATTCACCTGATTCATATTAGCCCGATTAGCGAATTGAAATGAATTTTTATCTAACACACTTTTTACTTGCTTTATTCATCCAAATAGCAAACTCATCACCACTCAACTTCACCAACTCTGCTATGTCCCGTGCAGTATCTTGTTGTCAGTCTAATCTAGATCATGTGTAATTGAATGGAATAGATCCCTTTTGGACAAAGTGGAGTCAGATGCTGCAGTGACCACAGGTGTGAGAGGATCTACAATTGGCATCTGGTGTTATCTCTCTGCTTCCACTCCAAATAAAGTTACCTGTTGTTACCTGAACGTCAAATACTAAGAATGGGCGGCCTATGAAAGAATTAGTACTTTCATTAAGTATACTAAACCGGCTAATTGGGAATAGACAAACTGTAAAAAGCCCTCTGAGAAAGCCCCTCTCTAACCTTTGTTAGTAAGCTTTTCTGTAGCCTGCCTGTTGATGTATTTTCGGTTTGAACAGTGCACAACATGAAGAGACGGAACACTGGCGGCTTGTCACAATGCCCCCCGATGACATCACAATAGCGCTGCTGCCTAGAAAACAAGCTGCGCAGAAGAAGTTGTTCTTTGGGTGGGAGGGTGGGCTAGTGGAAGGAGGGGGCAATCTCTTTTTTTCCCGGGTGGTAGGGGGATGACAGGAGAAGGGAAGCGGGTGGTGAGAAAGGTACAGAGGGCAGGGTTTGGGGGCTGGGAAGGAAAGGGAAAAGATTAGGGTTTGGGGATGATGAAAGGGCTTTCTACGGGTAAGGATGGCAAAGGGTGGCAGTGACGGAAAGTCAGGCAACCTGTCCTGTCCGTCTTTTTGTATCGTGAATTGGAAAGACTGCAAGGGGGAGGGGAGTTGCTTGCGCCCTAAAGGAGGAGTTATTCAGATTCATTGCAGTGGGCGGCGGCTGCAAAACGCACCATTCTTCTTGTTTTTGCTCTGCAAAGCAGCCTTTTCAAGGGTTGGCTTGGGTGACAAAATGTCTTGTGTAGGCGTGGGTTTGTCTCCCTCTCGCTCTCTCTCCCTAAGATGTGTCCGGCATAGGCCAGGGTGCCACTCGAGGCCCAAACCAATTCTGGTTATCGCTTCTCGGCCTTTTGGCTAAGATCAAGTGTAGTATCTGTTCTTATCAGTTTAATATCTGATACGTCCCCTATCTGGGGACCATATATTAAATGGATTTTTAGAACAGGGAGATGGAAAAAGAGCTTGCTCTGTCCACTCCACGCATTGACCTGGTATTGCAGTACCTCCAGGAACGGTGCACCCCTTCTTAACCCAGTTTCCAAAAGCAGAACTCGATTCACCTGATTCATATTAGCCCGATTAGCGAATTGAAATGAATTTTTATCTAACACACTTTTTACTTGCTTTATTCATCCAAATAGCAAACTCATCACCACTCAACTTCACCAACTCTGCTATGTCCCGTGCAGTATCTTGTTGTCAGTCTAATCTAGATCATGTGTAATTGAATGGAATAGATCCCTTTTGGACAAAGTGGAGTCAGATGCTGCAGTGACCACAGGTGTGAGAGGATCTACAATTGGCATCTGGTGTTATCTCTCTGCTTCCACTCCAAATAAAGTTACCTGTTGTTACCTGAACGTCAAATACTAAGAATGGGCGGCCTATGAAAGAATTAGTACTTTCATTAAGTATACTAAACCGGCTAATTGGGAATAGACAAACTGTAAAAAGCCCTCTGAGAAAGCCCCTCTCTAACCTTTGTTAGTAAGCTTTTCTGTAGCCTGCCTGTTGATGTATTTTCGGTTTGAACAGTGCACAACATGAAGAGACGGAACACTGGCGGCTTGTCACAATGCCCCCCGATGACATCACAATAGCGCTGCTGCCTAGAAAACAAGCTGCGCAGAAGAAGTTGTTCTTTGGGTGGGAGGGTGGGCTAGTGGAAGGAGGGGGCAATCTCTTTTTTTCCCGGGTGGTAGGGGGATGACAGGAGAAGGGAAGCGGGTGGTGAGAAAGGTACAGAGGGCAGGGTTTGGGGGCTGGGAAGGAAAGGGAAAAGATTAGGGTTTGGGGATGATGAAAGGGCTTTCTACGGGTAAGGATGGCAAAGGGTGGCAGTGACGGAAAGTCAGGCAACCTGTCCTGTCCGTCTTTTTGTATCGTGAATTGGAAAGACTGCAAGGGGGAGGGGAGTTGCTTGCGCCCTAAAGGAGGAGTTATTCAGATTCATTGCAGTGGGTGGCGGCTGCAAAACGCACCATTCTTCTTGTTTTTGCTCTGCAAAGCAGCCTTTTCAAGGGTTGGCTTGGGTGACAAAATGTCTTGTGTAGGCGTGGGTTTGTCTCCCTCTCGCTCTCTCTCCCTAAGAGGTGTCCGGCATAGGCCAGGGTGCCACTCGAGGCCCAAACCAATTCTGGTTATCGCTTCTCGGCCTTTTGGCTAAGATCAAGTGTAGTATCTGTTCTTATCAGTTTAATATCTGATACGTCCCCTATCTGGGGACCATATATTAAATGGATTTTTAGAACAGGGAGATGGAAAAAGAGCTTGCTCTGTCCACTCCACGCATTGACCTGGTATTGCAGTACCTCCAGGAACGGTGCACCCCTTCTTAACCCAGTTTCCAAAAGCAGAACTCGATTCACCTGATTCATATTAGCCCGATTAGCGAATTGAAATGAATTTTTATCTAACACACTTTTTACTTGCTTTATTCATCCAAATAGCAAACTCATCACCACTCAACTTCACCAACTCTGCTATGTCCCGTGCAGTATCTTGTTGTCAGTCTAATCTAGATCATGTGTAATTGAATGGAATAGATCCCTTTTGGACAAAGTGGAGTCAGATGCTGCAGTGACCACAGGTGTGAGAGGATCTACAATTGGCATCTGGTGTTATCTCTCTGCTTCCACTCCAAATAAAGTTACCTGTTGTTACCTGAACGTCAAATACTAAGAATGGGCGGCCTATGAAAGAATTAGTACTTTCATTAAGTATACTAAACCGGCTAATTGGGAATAGACAAACTGTAAAAAGCCCTCTGAGAAAGCCCCTCTCTAACCTTTGTTAGTAAGCTTTTCTGTAGCCTGCCTGTTGATGTATTTTCGGTTTGAACAGTGCACAACATGAAGAGACGGAACACTGGCGGCTTGTCACAATGCCCCCCGATGACATCACAATAGCGCTGCTGCCAAGAAAACAAGCTGCGCAGAAGAAGTTGTTCTTTGGGTGGGAGGGTGGGCTAGTGGAAGGAGGGGGCAATCTCTTTTTTTCCCGGGTGGTAGGGGGATGACAGGAGAAGGGAAGCGGGTGGTGAGAAAGGTACAGAGGGCAGGGTTTGGGGGCTGGGAAGGAAAGGGAAAAGATTAGGGTTTGGGGATGATGAAAGGGCTTTCTACGGGTAAGGATGGCAAAGGGTGGCAGTGACGGAAAGTCAGGCAACCTGTCCTGTCCGTCTTTTTGTATCGTGAATTGGAAAGACTGCAAGGGGGAGGGGAGTTGCTTGCGCCCTAAAGGAGGAGTTATTCAGATTCATTGCAGTGGGCGGCGGCTGCAAAACGCACCATTCTTCTTGTTTTTGCTCTGCAAAGCAGCCTTTTCAAGGGTTGGCTTGGGTGACAAAATGTCTTGTGTAGGCGTGGGTTTGTCTCCCTCTCGCTCTCTCTCCCTAAGATGTGTCCGGCATAGGCCAGGGTGCCACTCGAGGCCCAAACCAATTCTGGTTATCGCTTCTCGGCCTTTTGGCTAAGATCAAGTGTAGTATCTGTTCTTATCAGTTTAATATCTGATACGTCCCCTATCTGGGGACCATATATTAAATGGATTTTTAGAACAGGGAGATGGAAAAAGAGCTTGCTCTGTCCACTCCACGCATTGACCTGGTATTGCAGTACCTCCAGGAACGGTGCACCCCTTCTTAACCCAGTTTCCAAAAGCAGAACTCGATTCACCTGATTCATATTAGCCCGATTAGCGAATTGAAATGAATTTTTATCTAACACACTTTTTACTTGCTTTATTCATCCAAATAGCAAACTCATCACCACTCAACTTCACCAACTCTGCTATGTCCCGTGCAGTATCTTGTTGTCAGTCTAATCTAGATCATGTGTAATTGAATGGAATAGATCCCTTTTGGACAAAGTGGAGTCAGATGCTGCAGTGACCACAGGTGTGAGAGGATCTACAATTGGCATCTGGTGTTATCTCTCTGCTTCCACTCCAAATAAAGTTACCTGTTGTTACCTGAACGTCAAATACTAAGAATGGGCGGCCTATGAAAGAATTAGTACTTTCATTAAGTATACTAAACCGGCTAATTGGGAATAGACAAACTGTAAAAAGCCCTCTGAGAAAGCCCCTCTCTAACCTTTGTTAGTAAGCTTTTCTGTAGCCTGCCTGTTGATGTATTTTCGGTTTGAACAGTGCACAACATGAAGAGACGGAACACTGGCGGCTTGTCACAATGCCCCCCGATGACATCACAATAGCGCTGCTGCCTAGAAAACAAGCTGCGCAGAAGAAGTTGTTCTTTGGGTGGGAGGGTGGGCTAGTGGAAGGAGGGGGCAATCTCTTTTTTTCCCGGGTGGTAGGGGGATGACAGGAGAAGGGAAGCGGGTGGTGAGAAAGGTACAGAGGGCAGGGTTTGGGGGCTGGGAAGGAAAGGGAAAAGATTAGGGTTTGGGGATGATGAAAGGGCTTTCTACGGGTAAGGATGGCAAAGGGTGGCAGTGACGGAAAGTCAGGCAACCTGTCCTGTCCGTCTTTTTGTATCGTGAATTGGAAAGACTGCAAGGGGGAGGGGAGTTGCTTGCGCCCTAAAGGAGGAGTTATTCAGATTCATTGCAGTGGGCGGCGGCTGCAAAACGCACCATTCTTCTTGTTTTTGCTCTGCAAAGCAGCCTTTTCAAGGGTTGGCTTGGGTGACAAAATGTCTTGTGTAGGCGTGGGTTTGTCTCCCTCTCGCTCTCTCTCCCTAAGATGTGTCCGGCATAGGCCAGGGTGCCACTCGAGGCCCAAACCAATTCTGGTTATCGCTTCTCGGCCTTTTGGCTAAGATCAAGTGTAGTATCTGTTCTTATCAGTTTAATATCTGATACGTCCCCTATCTGGGGACCATATATTAAATGGATTTTTAGAACAGGGAGATGGAAAAAGAGCTTGCTCTGTCCACTCCACGCATTGACCTGGTATTGCAGTACCTCCAGGAACGGTGCACCCCTTCTTAACCCAGTTTCCAAAAGCAGAACTCGATTCACCTGATTCATATTAGCCCGATTAGCGAATTGAAATGAATTTTTATCTAACACACTTTTTACTTGCTTTATTCATCCAAATAGCAAACTCATCACCACTCAACTTCACCAACTCTGCTATGTCCCGTGCAGTATCTTGTTGTCAGTCTAATCTAGATCATGTGTAATTGAATGGAATAGATCCCTTTTGGACAAAGTGGAGTCAGATGCTGCAGTGACCACAGGTGTGAGAGGATCTACAATTGGCATCTGGTGTTATCTCTCTGCTTCCACTCCAAATAAAGTTACCTGTTGTTACCTGAACGTCAAATACTAAGAATGGGCGGCCTATGAAAGAATTAGTACTTTCATTAAGTATACTAAACCGGCTAATTGGGAATAGACAAACTGTAAAAAGCCCTCTGAGAAAGCCCCTCTCTAACCTTTGTTAGTAAGCTTTTCTGTAGCCTGCCTGTTGATGTATTTTCGGTTTGAACAGTGCACAACATGAAGAGACGGAACACTGGCGGCTTGTCACAATGCCCCCCGATGACATCACAATAGCGCTGCTGCCTAGAAAACAAGCTGCGCAGAAGAAGTTGTTCTTTGGGTGGGAGGGTGGGCTAGTGGAAGGAGGGGGCAATCTCTTTTTTTCCCGGGTGGTAGGGGGATGACAGGAGAAGGGAAGCGGGTGGTGAGAAAGGTACAGAGGGCAGGGTTTGGGGGCTGGGAAGGAAAGGGAAAAGATTAGGGTTTGGGGATGATGAAAGGGCTTTCTACGGGTAAGGATGGCAAAGGGTGGCAGTGACGGAAAGTCAGGCAACCTGTCCTGTCCGTCTTTTTGTATCGTGAATTGGAAAGACTGCAAGGGGGAGGGGAGTTGCTTGCGCCCTAAAGGAGGAGTTATTCAGATTCATTGCAGTGGGTGGCGGCTGCAAAACGCACCATTCTTCTTGTTTTTGCTCTGCAAAGCAGCCTTTTCAAGGGTTGGCTTGGGTGACAAAATGTCTTGTGTAGGCGTGGGTTTGTCTCCCTCTCGCTCTCTCTCCCTAAGAGGTGTCCGGCATAGGCCAGGGTGCCACTCGAGGCCCAAACCAATTCTGGTTATCGCTTCTCGGCCTTTTGGCTAAGATCAAGTGTAGTATCTGTTCTTATCAGTTTAATATCTGATACGTCCCCTATCTGGGGACCATATATTAAATGGATTTTTAGAACAGGGAGATGGAAAAAGAGCTTGCTCTGTCCACTCCACGCATTGACCTGGTATTGCAGTACCTCCAGGAACGGTGCACCCCTTCTTAACCCAGTTTCCAAAAGCAGAACTCGATTCACCTGATTCATATTAGCCCGATTAGCGAATTGAAATGAATTTTTATCTAACACACTTTTTACTTGCTTTATTCATCCAAATAGCAAACTCATCACCACTCAACTTCACCAACTCTGCTATGTCCCGTGCAGTATCTTGTTGTCAGTCTAATCTAGATCATGTGTAATTGAATGGAATAGATCCCTTTTGGACAAAGTGGAGTCAGATGCTGCAGTGACCACAGGTGTGAGAGGATCTACAATTGGCATCTGGTGTTATCTCTCTGCTTCCACTCCAAATAAAGTTACCTGTTGTTACCTGAACGTCAAATACTAAGAATGGGCGGCCTATGAAAGAATTAGTACTTTCATTAAGTATACTAAACCGGCTAATTGGGAATAGACAAACTGTAAAAAGCCCTCTGAGAAAGCCCCTCTCTAACCTTTGTTAGTAAGCTTTTCTGTAGCCTGCCTGTTGATGTATTTTCGGTTTGAACAGTGCACAACATGAAGAGACGGAACACTGGCGGCTTGTCACAATGCCCCCCGATGACATCACAATAGCGCTGCTGCCTAGAAAACAAGCTGCGCAGAAGAAGTTGTTCTTTGGGTGGGAGGGTGGGCTAGTGGAAGGAGGGGGCAATCTCTTTTTTTCCCGGGTGGTAGGGGGATGACAGGAGAAGGGAAGCGGGTGGTGAGAAAGGTACAGAGGGCAGGGTTTGGGGGCTGGGAAGGAAAGGGAAAAGATTAGGGTTTGGGGATGATGAAAGGGCTTTCTACGGGTAAGGATGGCAAAGGGTGGCAGTGACGGAAAGTCAGGCAACCTGTCCTGTCCGTCTTTTTGTATCGTGAATTGGAAAGACTGCAAGGGGGAGGGGAGTTGCTTGCGCCCTAAAGGAGGAGTTATTCAGATTCATTGCAGTGGGCGGCGGCTGCAAAACGCACCATTCTTCTTGTTTTTGCTCTGCAAAGCAGCCTTTTCAAGGGTTGGCTTGGGTGACAAAATGTCTTGTGTAGGCGTGGGTTTGTCTCCCTCTCGCTCTCTCTCCCTAAGATGTGTCCGGCATAGGCCAGGGTGCCACTCGAGGCCCAAACCAATTCTGGTTATCGCTTCTCGGCCTTTTGGCTAAGATCAAGTGTAGTATCTGTTCTTATCAGTTTAATATCTGATACGTCCCCTATCTGGGGACCATATATTAAATGGATTTTTAGAACAGGGAGATGGAAAAAGAGCTTGCTCTGTCCACTCCACGCATTGACCTGGTATTGCAGTACCTCCAGGAACGGTGCACCCCTTCTTAACCCAGTTTCCAAAAGCAGAACTCGATTCACCTGATTCATATTAGCCCGATTAGCGAATTGAAATGAATTTTTATCTAACACACTTTTTACTTGCTTTATTCATCCAAATAGCAAACTCATCACCACTCAACTTCACCAACTCTGCTATGTCCCGTGCAGTATCTTGTTGTCAGTCTAATCTAGATCATGTGTAATTGAATGGAATAGATCCCTTTTGGACAAAGTGGAGTCAGATGCTGCAGTGACCACAGGTGTGAGAGGATCTACAATTGGCATCTGGTGTTATCTCTCTGCTTCCACTCCAAATAAAGTTACCTGTTGTTACCTGAACGTCAAATACTAAGAATGGGCGGCCTATGAAAGAATTAGTACTTTCATTAAGTATACTAAACCGGCTAATTGGGAATAGACAAACTGTAAAAAGCCCTCTGAGAAAGCCCCTCTCTAACCTTTGTTAGTAAGCTTTTCTGTAGCCTGCCTGTTGATGTATTTTCGGTTTGAACAGTGCACAACATGAAGAGACGGAACACTGGCGGCTTGTCACAATGCCCCCCGATGACATCACAATAGCGCTGCTGCCAAGAAAACAAGCTGCGCAGAAGAAGTTGTTCTTTGGGTGGGAGGGTGGGCTAGTGGAAGGAGGGGGCAATCTCTTTTTTTCCCGGGTGGTAGGGGGATGACAGGAGAAGGGAAGCGGGTGGTGAGAAAGGTACAGAGGGCAGGGTTTGGGGGCTGGGAAGGAAAGGGAAAAGATTAGGGTTTGGGGATGATGAAAGGGCTTTCTACGGGTAAGGATGGCAAAGGGTGGCAGTGACGGAAAGTCAGGCAACCTGTCCTGTCCGTCTTTTTGTATCGTGAATTGGAAAGACTGCAAGGGGGAGGGGAGTTGCTTGCGCCCTAAAGGAGGAGTTATTCAGATTCATTGCAGTGGGCGGCGGCTGCAAAACGCACCATTCTTCTTGTTTTTGCTCTGCAAAGCAGCCTTTTCAAGGGTTGGCTTGGGTGACAAAATGTCTTGTGTAGGCGTGGGTTTGTCTCCCTCTCGCTCTCTCTCCCTAAGATGTGTCCGGCATAGGCCAGGGTGCCACTCGAGGCCCAAACCAATTCTGGTTATCGCTTCTCGGCCTTTTGGCTAAGATCAAGTGTAGTATCTGTTCTTATCAGTTTAATATCTGATACGTCCCCTATCTGGGGACCATATATTAAATGGATTTTTAGAACAGGGAGATGGAAAAAGAGCTTGCTCTGTCCACTCCACGCATTGACCTGGTATTGCAGTACCTCCAGGAACGGTGCACCCCTTCTTAACCCAGTTTCCAAAAGCAGAACTCGATTCACCTGATTCATATTAGCCCGATTAGCGAATTGAAATGAATTTTTATCTAACACACTTTTTACTTGCTTTATTCATCCAAATAGCAAACTCATCACCACTCAACTTCACCAACTCTGCTATGTCCCGTGCAGTATCTTGTTGTCAGTCTAATCTAGATCATGTGTAATTGAATGGAATAGATCCCTTTTGGACAAAGTGGAGTCAGATGCTGCAGTGACCACAGGTGTGAGAGGATCTACAATTGGCATCTGGTGTTATCTCTCTGCTTCCACTCCAAATAAAGTTACCTGTTGTTACCTGAACGTCAAATACTAAGAATGGGCGGCCTATGAAAGAATTAGTACTTTCATTAAGTATACTAAACCGGCTAATTGGGAATAGACAAACTGTAAAAAGCCCTCTGAGAAAGCCCCTCTCTAACCTTTGTTAGTAAGCTTTTCTGTAGCCTGCCTGTTGATGTATTTTCGGTTTGAACAGTGCACAACATGAAGAGACGGAACACTGGCGGCTTGTCACAATGCCCCCCGATGACATCACAATAGCGCTGCTGCCTAGAAAACAAGCTGCGCAGAAGAAGTTGTTCTTTGGGTGGGAGGGTGGGCTAGTGGAAGGAGGGGGCAATCTCTTTTTTTCCCGGGTGGTAGGGGGATGACAGGAGAAGGGAAGCGGGTGGTGAGAAAGGTACAGAGGGCAGGGTTTGGGGGCTGGGAAGGAAAGGGAAAAGATTAGGGTTTGGGGATGATGAAAGGGCTTTCTACGGGTAAGGATGGCAAAGGGTGGCAGTGACGGAAAGTCAGGCAACCTGTCCTGTCCGTCTTTTTGTATCGTGAATTGGAAAGACTGCAAGGGGGAGGGGAGTTGCTTGCGCCCTAAAGGAGGAGTTATTCAGATTCATTGCAGTGGGCGGCGGCTGCAAAACGCACCATTCTTCTTGTTTTTGCTCTGCAAAGCAGCCTTTTCAAGGGTTGGCTTGGGTGACAAAATGTCTTGTGTAGGCGTGGGTTTGTCTCCCTCTCGCTCTCTCTCCCTAAGATGTGTCCGGCATAGGCCAGGGTGCCACTCGAGGCCCAAACCAATTCTGGTTATCGCTTCTCGGCCTTTTGGCTAAGATCAAGTGTAGTATCTGTTCTTATCAGTTTAATATCTGATACGTCCCCTATCTGGGGACCATATATTAAATGGATTTTTAGAACAGGGAGATGGAAAAAGAGCTTGCTCTGTCCACTCCACGCATTGACCTGGTATTGCAGTACCTCCAGGAACGGTGCACCCCTTCTTAACCCAGTTTCCAAAAGCAGAACTCGATTCACCTGATTCATATTAGCCCGATTAGCGAATTGAAATGAATTTTTATCTAACACACTTTTTACTTGCTTTATTCATCCAAATAGCAAACTCATCACCACTCAACTTCACCAACTCTGCTATGTCCCGTGCAGTATCTTGTTGTCAGTCTAATCTAGATCATGTGTAATTGAATGGAATAGATCCCTTTTGGACAAAGTGGAGTCAGATGCTGCAGTGACCACAGGTGTGAGAGGATCTACAATTGGCATCTGGTGTTATCTCTCTGCTTCCACTCCAAATAAAGTTACCTGTTGTTACCTGAACGTCAAATACTAAGAATGGGCGGCCTATGAAAGAATTAGTACTTTCATTAAGTATACTAAACCGGCTAATTGGGAATAGACAAACTGTAAAAAGCCCTCTGAGAAAGCCCCTCTCTAACCTTTGTTAGTAAGCTTTTCTGTAGCCTGCCTGTTGATGTATTTTCGGTTTGAACAGTGCACAACATGAAGAGACGGAACACTGGCGGCTTGTCACAATGCCCCCCGATGACATCACAATAGCGCTGCTGCCTAGAAAACAAGCTGCGCAGAAGAAGTTGTTCTTTGGGTGGGAGGGTGGGCTAGTGGAAGGAGGGGGCAATCTCTTTTTTTCCCGGGTGGTAGGGGGATGACAGGAGAAGGGAAGCGGGTGGTGAGAAAGGTACAGAGGGCAGGGTTTGGGGGCTGGGAAGGAAAGGGAAAAGATTAGGGTTTGGGGATGATGAAAGGGCTTTCTACGGGTAAGGATGGCAAAGGGTGGCAGTGACGGAAAGTCAGGCAACCTGTCCTGTCCGTCTTTTTGTATCGTGAATTGGAAAGACTGCAAGGGGGAGGGGAGTTGCTTGCGCCCTAAAGGAGGAGTTATTCAGATTCATTGCAGTGGGTGGCGGCTGCAAAACGCACCATTCTTCTTGTTTTTGCTCTGCAAAGCAGCCTTTTCAAGGGTTGGCTTGGGTGACAAAATGTCTTGTGTAGGCGTGGGTTTGTCTCCCTCTCGCTCTCTCTCCCTAAGAGGTGTCCGGCATAGGCCAGGGTGCCACTCGAGGCCCAAACCAATTCTGGTTATCGCTTCTCGGCCTTTTGGCTAAGATCAAGTGTAGTATCTGTTCTTATCAGTTTAATATCTGATACGTCCCCTATCTGGGGACCATATATTAAATGGATTTTTAGAACAGGGAGATGGAAAAAGAGCTTGCTCTGTCCACTCCACGCATTGACCTGGTATTGCAGTACCTCCAGGAACGGTGCACCCCTTCTTAACCCAGTTTCCAAAAGCAGAACTCGATTCACCTGATTCATATTAGCCCGATTAGCGAATTGAAATGAATTTTTATCTAACACACTTTTTACTTGCTTTATTCATCCAAATAGCAAACTCATCACCACTCAACTTCACCAACTCTGCTATGTCCCGTGCAGTATCTTGTTGTCAGTCTAATCTAGATCATGTGTAATTGAATGGAATAGATCCCTTTTGGACAAAGTGGAGTCAGATGCTGCAGTGACCACAGGTGTGAGAGGATCTACAATTGGCATCTGGTGTTATCTCTCTGCTTCCACTCCAAATAAAGTTACCTGTTGTTACCTGAACGTCAAATACTAAGAATGGGCGGCCTATGAAAGAATTAGTACTTTCATTAAGTATACTAAACCGGCTAATTGGGAATAGACAAACTGTAAAAAGCCCTCTGAGAAAGCCCCTCTCTAACCTTTGTTAGTAAGCTTTTCTGTAGCCTGCCTGTTGATGTATTTTCGGTTTGAACAGTGCACAACATGAAGAGACGGAACACTGGCGGCTTGTCACAATGCCCCCCGATGACATCACAATAGCGCTGCTGCCTAGAAAACAAGCTGCGCAGAAGAAGTTGTTCTTTGGGTGGGAGGGTGGGCTAGTGGAAGGAGGGGGCAATCTCTTTTTTTCCCGGGTGGTAGGGGGATGACAGGAGAAGGGAAGCGGGTGGTGAGAAAGGTACAGAGGGCAGGGTTTGGGGGCTGGGAAGGAAAGGGAAAAGATTAGGGTTTGGGGATGATGAAAGGGCTTTCTACGGGTAAGGATGGCAAAGGGTGGCAGTGACGGAAAGTCAGGCAACCTGTCCTGTCCGTCTTTTTGTATCGTGAATTGGAAAGACTGCAAGGGGGAGGGGAGTTGCTTGCGCCCTAAAGGAGGAGTTATTCAGATTCATTGCAGTGGGCGGCGGCTGCAAAACGCACCATTCTTCTTGTTTTTGCTCTGCAAAGCAGCCTTTTCAAGGGTTGGCTTGGGTGACAAAATGTCTTGTGTAGGCGTGGGTTTGTCTCCCTCTCGCTCTCTCTCCCTAAGATGTGTCCGGCATAGGCCAGGGTGCCACTCGAGGCCCAAACCAATTCTGGTTATCGCTTCTCGGCCTTTTGGCTAAGATCAAGTGTAGTATCTGTTCTTATCAGTTTAATATCTGATACGTCCCCTATCTGGGGACCATATATTAAATGGATTTTTAGAACAGGGAGATGGAAAAAGAGCTTGCTCTGTCCACTCCACGCATTGACCTGGTATTGCAGTACCTCCAGGAACGGTGCACCCCTTCTTAACCCAGTTTCCAAAAGCAGAACTCGATTCACCTGATTCATATTAGCCCGATTAGCGAATTGAAATGAATTTTTATCTAACACACTTTTTACTTGCTTTATTCATCCAAATAGCAAACTCATCACCACTCAACTTCACCAACTCTGCTATGTCCCGTGCAGTATCTTGTTGTCAGTCTAATCTAGATCATGTGTAATTGAATGGAATAGATCCCTTTTGGACAAAGTGGAGTCAGATGCTGCAGTGACCACAGGTGTGAGAGGATCTACAATTGGCATCTGGTGTTATCTCTCTGCTTCCACTCCAAATAAAGTTACCTGTTGTTACCTGAACGTCAAATACTAAGAATGGGCGGCCTATGAAAGAATTAGTACTTTCATTAAGTATACTAAACCGGCTAATTGGGAATAGACAAACTGTAAAAAGCCCTCTGAGAAAGCCCCTCTCTAACCTTTGTTAGTAAGCTTTTCTGTAGCCTGCCTGTTGATGTATTTTCGGTTTGAACAGTGCACAACATGAAGAGACGGAACACTGGCGGCTTGTCACAATGCCCCCCGATGACATCACAATAGCGCTGCTGCCTAGAAAACAAGCTGCGCAGAAGAAGTTGTTCTTTGGGTGGGAGGGTGGGCTAGTGGAAGGAGGGGGCAATCTCTTTTTTTCCCGGGTGGTAGGGGGATGACAGGAGAAGGGAAGCGGGTGGTGAGAAAGGTACAGAGGGCAGGGTTTGGGGGCTGGGAAGGAAAGGGAAAAGATTAGGGTTTGGGGATGATGAAAGGGCTTTCTACGGGTAAGGATGGCAAAGGGTGGCAGTGACGGAAAGTCAGGCAACCTGTCCTGTCCGTCTTTTTGTATCGTGAATTGGAAAGACTGCAAGGGGGAGGGGAGTTGCTTGCGCCCTAAAGGAGGAGTTATTCAGATTCATTGCAGTGGGCGGCGGCTGCAAAACGCACCATTCTTCTTGTTTTTGCTCTGCAAAGCAGCCTTTTCAAGGGTTGGCTTGGGTGACAAAATGTCTTGTGTAGGCGTGGGTTTGTCTCCCTCTCGCTCTCTCTCCCTAAGATGTGTCCGGCATAGGCCAGGGTGCCACTCGAGGCCCAAACCAATTCTGGTTATCGCTTCTCGGCCTTTTGGCTAAGATCAAGTGTAGTATCTGTTCTTATCAGTTTAATATCTGATACGTCCCCTATCTGGGGACCATATATTAAATGGATTTTTAGAACAGGGAGATGGAAAAAGAGCTTGCTCTGTCCACTCCACGCATTGACCTGGTATTGCAGTACCTCCAGGAACGGTGCACCCCTTCTTAACCCAGTTTCCAAAAGCAGAACTCGATTCACCTGATTCATATTAGCCCGATTAGCGAATTGAAATGAATTTTTATCTAACACACTTTTTACTTGCTTTATTCATCCAAATAGCAAACTCATCACCACTCAACTTCACCAACTCTGCTATGTCCCGTGCAGTATCTTGTTGTCAGTCTAATCTAGATCATGTGTAATTGAATGGAATAGATCCCTTTTGGACAAAGTGGAGTCAGATGCTGCAGTGACCACAGGTGTGAGAGGATCTACAATTGGCATCTGGTGTTATCTCTCTGCTTCCACTCCAAATAAAGTTACCTGTTGTTACCTGAACGTCAAATACTAAGAATGGGCGGCCTATGAAAGAATTAGTACTTTCATTAAGTATACTAAACCGGCTAATTGGGAATAGACAAACTGTAAAAAGCCCTCTGAGAAAGCCCCTCTCTAACCTTTGTTAGTAAGCTTTTCTGTAGCCTGCCTGTTGATGTATTTTCGGTTTGAACAGTGCACAACATGAAGAGACGGAACACTGGCGGCTTGTCACAATGCCCCCCGATGACATCACAATAGCGCTGCTGCCTAGAAAACAAGCTGCGCAGAAGAAGTTGTTCTTTGGGTGGGAGGGTGGGCTAGTGGAAGGAGGGGGCAATCTCTTTTTTTCCCGGGTGGTAGGGGGATGACAGGAGAAGGGAAGCGGGTGGTGAGAAAGGTACAGAGGGCAGGGTTTGGGGGCTGGGAAGGAAAGGGAAAAGATTAGGGTTTGGGGATGATGAAAGGGCTTTCTACGGGTAAGGATGGAAAAGGGTGGCAGTGACGGAAAGTCAGGCAACCTGTCCTGTCCGTCTTTTTGTATCGTGAATTGGAAAGACTGCAAGGGGGAGGGGAGTTGCTTGCGCCCTAAAGGAGGAGTTATTCAGATTCATTGCAGTGGGCGGCGGCTGCAAAACGCACCATTCTTCTTGTTTTTGCTCTGCAAAGCAGCCTTTTCAAGGGTTGGCTTGGGTGACAAAATGTCTTGTGTAGGCGTGGGTTTGTCTCCCTCTCGCTCTCTCTCCCTAAGATGTGTCCGGCATAGGCCAGGGTGCCACTCGAGGCCCAAACCAATTCTGGTTATCGCTTCTCGGCCTTTTGGCTAAGATCAAGTGTAGTATCTGTTCTTATCAGTTTAATATCTGATACATCCCCTATCTGGGGACCATATATTAAATGGATTTTTAGAACAGGGAGATGGAAAAAGAGCTTGCTCTGTCCACTCCACGCATTGACCTGGTATTGCAGTACCTCCAGGAACGGTGCACCCCTTCTTAACCCAGTTTCCAAAAGCAGAACTCGATTCACCTGATTCATATTAGCCCGATTAGCGAATTGAAATGAATTTTTATCTAACACACTTTTTACTTGCTTTATTCATCCAAATAGCAAACTCATCACCACTCAACTTCACCAACTCTGCTATGTCCCGTGCAGTATCTTGTTGTCAGTCTAATCTAGATCATGTGTAATTGAATGGAATAGATCCCTTTTGGACAAAGTGGAGTCAGATGCTGCAGTGACCACAGGTGTGAGAGGATCTACAATTGGCATCTGGTGTTATCTCTCTGCTTCCACTCCAAATAAAGTTACCTGTTGTTACCTGAACGTCAAATACTAAGAATGGGCGGCCTATGAAAGAATTAGTACTTTCATTAAGTATACTAAACCGGCTAATTGGGAATAGACAAACTGTAAAAAGCCCTCTGAGAAAGCCCCTCTCTAACCTTTGTTAGTAAGCTTTTCTGTAGCCTGCCTGTTGATGTATTTTCGGTTTGAACAGTGCACAACATGAAGAGACGGAACACTGGCGGCTTGTCACAATGCCCCCCGATGACATCACAATAGCGCTGCTGCCTAGAAAACAAGCTGCGCAGAAGAAGTTGTTCTTTGGGTGGGAGGGTGGGCTAGTGGAAGGAGGGGGCAATCTCTTTTTTTCCCGGGTGGTAGGGGGATGACAGGAGAAGGGAAGCGGGTGGTGAGAAAGGTACAGAGGGCAGGGTTTGGGGGCTGGGAAGGAAAGGGAAAAGATTAGGGTTTGGGGATGATGAAAGGGCTTTCTACGGGTAAGGATGGCAAAGGGTGGCAGTGACGGAAAGTCAGGCAACCTGTCCTGTCCGTCTTTTTGTATCGTGAATTGGAAAGACTGCAAGGGGGAGGGGAGTTGCTTGCGCCCTAAAGGAGGAGTTATTCAGATTCATTGCAGTGGGCGGCGGCTGCAAAACGCACCATTCTTCTTGTTTTTGCTCTGCAAAGCAGCCTTTTCAAGGGTTGGCTTGGGTGACAAAATGTCTTGTGTAGGCGTGGGTTTGTCTCCCTCTCGCTCTCTCTCCCTAAGATGTGTCCGGCATAGGCCAGGGTGCCACTCGAGGCCCAAACCAATTCTGGTTATCGCTTCTCGGCCTTTTGGCTAAGATCAAGTGTAGTATCTGTTCTTATCAGTTTAATATCTGATACGTCCCCTATCTGGGGACCATATATTAAATGGATTTTTAGAACAGGGAGATGGAAAAAGAGCTTGCTCTGTCCACTCCACGCATTGACCTGGTATTGCAGTACCTCCAGGAACGGTGCACCCCTTCTTAACCCAGTTTCCAAAAGCAGAACTCGATTCACCTGATTCATATTAGCCCGATTAGCGAATTGAAATGAATTTTTATCTAACACACTTTTTACTTGCTTTATTCATCCAAATAGCAAACTCATCACCACTCAACTTCACCAACTCTGCTATGTCCCGTGCAGTATCTTGTTGTCAGTCTAATCTAGATCATGTGTAATTGAATGGAATAGATCCCTTTTGGACAAAGTGGAGTCAGATGCTGCAGTGACCACAGGTGTGAGAGGATCTACAATTGGCATCTGGTGTTATCTCTCTGCTTCCACTCCAAATAAAGTTACCTGTTGTTACCTGAACGTCAAATACTAAGAATGGGCGGCCTATGAAAGAATTAGTACTTTCATTAAGTATACTAAACCGGCTAATTGGGAATAGACAAACTGTAAAAAGCCCTCTGAGAAAGCCCCTCTCTAACCTTTGTTAGTAAGCTTTTCTGTAGCCTGCCTGTTGATGTATTTTCGGTTTGAACAGTGCACAACATGAAGAGACGGAACACTGGCGGCTTGTCACAATGCCCCCCGATGACATCACAATAGCGCTGCTGCCTAGAAAACAAGCTGCGCAGAAGAAGTTGTTCTTTGGGTGGGAGGGTGGGCTAGTGGAAGGAGGGGGCAATCTCTTTTTTTCCCGGGTGGTAGGGGGATGACAGGAGAAGGGAAGCGGGTGGTGAGAAAGGTACAGAGGGCAGGGTTTGGGGGCTGGGAAGGAAAGGGAAAAGATTAGGGTTTGGGGATGATGAAAGGGCTTTCTACGGGTAAGGATGGCAAAGGGTGGCAGTGACGGAAAGTCAGGCAACCTGTCCTGTCCGTCTTTTTGTATCGTGAATTGGAAAGACTGCAAGGGGGAGGGGAGTTGCTTGCGCCCTAAAGGAGGAGTTATTCAGATTCATTGCAGTGGGCGGCGGCTGCAAAACGCACCATTCTTCTTGTTTTTGCTCTGCAAAGCAGCCTTTTCAAGGGTTGGCTTGGGTGACAAAATGTGTTGTGTAGGCGTGGGTTTGTCTCCCTCTCGCTCTCTCTCCCTAAGATGTGTCCGGCATAGGCCAGGGTGCCACTCGAGGCCCAAACCAATTCTGGTTATCGCTTCTCGGCCTTTTGGCTAAGATCAAGTGTAGTATCTGTTCTTATCAGTTTAATATCTGATACGTCCCCTATCTGGGGACCATATATTAAATGGATTTTTAGAACAGGGAGATGGAAAAAGAGCTTGCTCTGTCCACTCCACGCATTGACCTGGTATTGCAGTACCTCCAGGAACGGTGCACCCCTTCTTAACCCAGTTTCCAAAAGCAGAACTCGATTCACCTGATTCATATTAGCCCGATTAGCGAATTGAAATGAATTTTTATCTAACACACTTTTTACTTGCTTTATTCATCCAAATAGCAAACTCATCACCACTCAACTTCACCAACTCTGCTATGTCCCGTGCAGTATCTTGTTGTCAGTCTAATCTAGATCATGTGTAATTGAATGGAATAGATCCCTTTTGGACAAAGTGGAGTCAGATGCTGCAGTGACCACAGGTGTGAGAGGATCTACAATTGGCATCTGGTGTTATCTCTCTGCTTCCACTCCAAATAAAGTTACCTGTTGTTACCTGAACGTCAAATACTAAGAATGGGCGGCCTATGAAAGAATTAGTACTTTCATTAAGTATACTAAACCGGCTAATTGGGAATAGACAAACTGTAAAAAGCCCTCTGAGAAAGCCCCTCTCTAACCTTTGTTAGTAAGCTTTTCTGTAGCCTGCCTGTTGATGTATTTTCGGTTTGAACAGTGCACAACATGAAGAGACGGAACACTGGCGGCTTGTCACAATGCCCCCCGATGACATCACAATAGCGCTGCTGCCTAGAAAACAAGCTGCGCAGAAGAAGTTGTTCTTTGGGTGGGAGGGTGGGCTAGTGGAAGGAGGGGGCAATCTCTTTTTTTCCCGGGTGGTAGGGGGATGACAGGAGAAGGGAAGCGGGTGGTGAGAAAGGTACAGAGGGCAGGGTTTGGGGGCTGGGAAGGAAAGGGAAAAGATTAGGGTTTGGGGATGATGAAAGGGCTTTCTACGGGTAAGGATGGCAAAGGGTGGCAGTGACGGAAAGTCAGGCAACCTGTCCTGTCCGTCTTTTTGTATCGTGAATTGGAAAGACTGCAAGGGGGAGGGGAGTTGCTTGCGCCCTAAAGGAGGAGTTATTCAGATTCATTGCAGTGGGCGGCGGCTGCAAAACGCACCATTCTTCTTGTTTTTGCTCTGCAAAGCAGCCTTTTCAAGGGTTGGCTTGGGTGACAAAATGTCTTGTGTAGGCGTGGGTTTGTCTCCCTCTCGCTCTCTCTCCCTAAGATGTGTCCGGCATAGGCCAGGGTGCCACTCGAGGCCCAAACCAATTCTGGTTATCGCTTCTCGGCCTTTTGGCTAAGATCAAGTGTAGTATCTGTTCTTATCAGTTTAATATCTGATACGTCCCCTATCTGGGGACCATATATTAAATGGATTTTTAGAACAGGGAGATGGAAAAAGAGCTTGCTCTGTCCACTCCACGCATTGACCTGGTATTGCAGTACCTCCAGGAACGGTGCACCCCTTCTTAACCCAGTTTCCAAAAGCAGAACTCGATTCACCTGATTCATATTAGCCCGATTAGCGAATTGAAATGAATTTTTATCTAACACACTTTTTACTTGCTTTATTCATCCAAATAGCAAACTCATCACCACTCAACTTCACCAACTCTGCTATGTCCCGTGCAGTATCTTGTTGTCAGTCTAATCTAGATCATGTGTAATTGAATGGAATAGATCCCTTTTGGACAAAGTGGAGTCAGATGCTGCAGTGACCACAGGTATGAGAGGATCTACAATTGGCATCTGGTGTTATCTCTCTGCTTCCACTCCAAATAAAGTTACCTGTTGTTACCTGAACGTCAAATACTAAGAATGGGCGGCCTATGAAAGAATTAGTACTTTCATTAAGTATACTAAACCGGCTAATTGGGAATAGACAAACTGTAAAAAGCCCTCTGAGAAAGCCCCTCTCTAACCTTTGTTAGTAAGCTTTTCTGTAGCCTGCCTGTTGATGTATTTTCGGTTTGAACAGTGCACAACATGAAGAGACGGAACACTGGCGGCTTGTCACAATGCCCCCCGATGACATCACAATAGCGCTGCTGCCTAGAAAACAAGCTGCGAAGAAGAAGTTGTTCTTTGGGTGGGAGGGTGGGCTAGTGGAAGGAGGGGGCAATCTCTTTTTTTCCCGGGTGGTAGGGGGATGACAGGAGAAGGGAAGCGGGTGGTGAGAAAGGTACAGAGGGCAGGGTTTGGGGGCTGGGAAGGAAAGGGAAAAGATTAGGGTTTGGGGATGATGAAAGGGCTTTCTACGGGTAAGGATGGCAAAGGGTGGCAGTGACGGAAAGTCAGGCAACCTGTCCTGTCCGTCTTTTTGTATCGTGAATTGGAAAGACTGCAAGGGGGAGGGGAGTTGCTTGCGCCCTAAAGGAGGAGTTATTCAGATTCATTGCAGTGGGCGGCGGCTGCAAAACGCACCATTCTTCTTGTTTTTGCTCTGCAAAGCAGCCTTTTCAAGGGTTGGCTTGGGTGACAAAATGTCTTGTGTAGGCGTGGGTTTGTCTCCCTCTCGCTCTCTCTCCCTAAGATGTGTCCGGTATAGGCCAGGGTGCCACTCGAGGCCCAAACCAATTCTGGTTATCGCTTCTCGGCCTTTTGGCTAAGATCAAGTGTAGTATCTGTTCTTATCAGTTTAATATCTGATACGTCCCCTATCTGGGGACCATATATTAAATGGATTTTTAGAACAGGGAGATGGAAAAAGAGCTTGCTCTGTCCACTCCACGCATTGACCTGGTATTGCAGTACCTCCAGGAACGGTGCACCCCTTCTTAACCCAGTTTCCAAAAGCAGAACTCGATTCACCTGATTCATATTAGCCCGATTAGCGAATTGAAATGAATTTTTATCTAACACACTTTTTACTTGCTTTATTCATCCAAATAGCAAACTCATCACCACTCAACTTCACCAACTCTGCTATGTCCCGTGCAGTATCTTGTTGTCAGTCTAATCTAGATCATGTGTAATTGAATGGAATAGATCCCTTTTGGACAAAGTGGAGTCAGATGCTGCAGTGACCACAGGTGTGAGAGGATCTACAATTGGCATCTGGTGTTATCTCTCTGCTTCCACTCCAAATAAAGTTACCTGTTGTTACCTGAACGTCAAATACTAAGAATGGGCGGCCTATGAAAGAATTAGTACTTTCATTAAGTATACTAAACCGGCTAATTGGGAATAGACAAACTGTAAAAAGCCCTCTGAGAAAGCCCCTCTCTAACCTTTGTTAGTAAGCTTTTCTGTAGCCTGCCTGTTGATGTATTTTCGGTTTGAACAGTGCACAACATGAAGAGACGGAACACTGGCGGCTTGTCACAATGCCCCCCGATGACATCACAATAGCGCTGCTGCCTAGAAAACAAGCTGCGCAGAAGAAGTTGTTCTTTGGGTGGGAGGGTGGGCTAGTGGAAGGAGGGGGCAATCTCTTTTTTTCCCGGGTGGTAGGGGGATGACAGGAGAAGGGAAGCGGGTGGTGAGAAAGGTACAGAGGGCAGGGTTTGGGGGCTGGGAAGGAAAGGGAAAAGATTAGGGTTTGGGGATGATGAAAGGGCTTTCTACGGGTAAGGATGGCAAAGGGTGGCAGTGACGGAAAGTCAGGCAACCTGTCCTGTCCGTCTTTTTGTATCGTGAATTGGAAAGACTGCAAGGGGGAGGGGAGTTGCTTGCGCCCTAAAGGAGGAGTTATTCAGATTCATTGCAGTGGGCGGCGGCTGCAAAACGCACCATTCTTCTTGTTTTTGCTCTGCAAAGCAGCCTTTTCAAGGGTTGGCTTGGGTGACAAAATGTCTTGTGTAGGCGTGGGTTTGTCTCCCTCTCGCTCTCTCTCCCTAAGATGTGTCCGGCATAGGCCAGGGTGCCACTCGAGGCCCAAACCAATTCTGGTTATCGCTTCTCGGCCTTTTGGCTAAGATCAAGTGTAGTATCTGTTCTTATCAGTTTAATATCTGATACGTCCCCTATCTGGGGACCATATATTAAATGGATTTTTAGAACAGGGAGATGGAAAAAGAGCTTGCTCTGTCCACTCCACGCATTGACCTGGTATTGCAGTACCTCCAGGAACGGTGCACCCCTTCTTAACCCAGTTTCCAAAAGCAGAACTCGATTCACCTGATTCATATTAGCCCGATTAGCGAATTGAAATGAATTTTTATCTAACACACTTTTTACTTGCTTTATTCATCCAAATAGCAAACTCATCACCACTCAACTTCACCAACTCTGCTATGTCCCGTGCAGTATCTTGTTGTCAGTCTAATCTAGATCATGTGTAATTGAATGGAATAGATCCCTTTTGGACAAAGTGGAGTCAGATGCTGCAGTGACCACAGGTGTGAGAGGATCTACAATTGGCATCTGGTGTTATCTCTCTGCTTCCACTCCAAATAAAGTTACCTGTTGTTACCTGAACGTCAAATACTAAGAATGGGCGGCCTATGAAAGAATTAGTACTTTCATTAAGTATACTAAACCGGCTAATTGGGAATAGACAAACTGTAAAAAGCCCTCTGAGAAAGCCCCTCTCTAACCTTTGTTAGTAAGCTTTTCTGTAGCCTGCCTGTTGATGTATTTTCGGTTTGAACAGTGCACAACATGAAGAGACGGAACACTGGCGGCTTGTCACAATGCCCCCCGATGACATCACAATAGCGCTGCTGCCTAGAAAACAAGCTGCGCAGAAGAAGTTGTTCTTTGGGTGGGAGGGTGGGCTAGTGGAAGGAGGGGGCAATCTCTTTTTTTCCCGGGTGGTAGGGGGATGACAGGAGAAGGGAAGCGGGTGGTGAGAAAGGTACAGAGGGCAGGGTTTGGGGGCTGGGAAGGAAAGGGAAAAGATTAGGGTTTGGGGATGATGAAAGGGCTTTCTACGGGTAAGGATGGCAAAGGGTGGCAGTGACGGAAAGTCAGGCAACCTGTCCTGTCCGTCTTTTTGTATCGTGAATTGGAAAGACTGCAAGGGGGAGGGGAGTTGCTTGCGCCCTAAAGGAGGAGTTATTCAGATTCATTGCAGTGGGCGGCGGCTGCAAAACGCACCATTCTTCTTGTTTTTGCTCTGCAAAGCAGCCTTTTCAAGGGTTGGCTTGGGTGACAAAATGTCTTGTGTAGGCGTGGGTTTGTCTCCCTCTCGCTCTCTCTCCCTAAGATGTGTCCGGCATAGGCCAGGGTGCCACTCGAGGCCCAAACCAATTCTGGTTATCGCTTCTCGGCCTTTTGGCTAAGATCAAGTGTAGTATCTGTTCTTATCAGTTTAATATCTGATACGTCCCCTATCTGGGGACCATATATTAAATGGATTTTTAGAACAGGGAGATGGAAAAAGAGCTTGCTCTGTCCACTCCACGCATTGACCTGGTATTGCAGTACCTCCAGGAACGGTGCACCCCTTCTTAACCCAGTTTCCAAAAGCAGAACTCGATTCACCTGATTCATATTAGCCCGATTAGCGAATTGAAATGAATTTTTATCTAACACACTTTTTACTTGCTTTATTCATCCAAATAGCAAACTCATCACCACTCAACTTCACCAACTCTGCTATGTCCCGTGCAGTATCTTGTTGTCAGTCTAATCTAGATCATGTGTAATTGAATGGAATAGATCCCTTTTGGACAAAGTGGAGTCAGATGCTGCAGTGACCACAGGTGTGAGAGGATCTACAATTGGCATCTGGTGTTATCTCTCTGCTTCCACTCCAAATAAAGTTACCTGTTGTTACCTGAACGTCAAATACTAAGAATGGGCGGCCTATGAAAGAATTAGTACTTTCATTAAGTATACTAAACCGGCTAATTGGGAATAGACAAACTGTAAAAAGCCCTCTGAGAAAGCCCCTCTCTAACCTTTGTTAGTAAGCTTTTCTGTAGCCTGCCTGTTGATGTATTTTCGGTTTGAACAGTGCACAACATGAAGAGACGGAACACTGGCGGCTTGTCACAATGCCCCCCGATGACATCACAATAGCGCTGCTGCCTAGAAAACAAGCTGCGCAGAAGAAGTTGTTCTTTGGGTGGGAGGGTGGGCTAGTGGAAGGAGGGGGCAATCTCTTTTTTTCCCGGGTGGTAGGGGGATGACAGGAGAAGGGAAGCGGGTGGTGAGAAAGGTACAGAGGGCAGGGTTTGGGGGCTGGGAAGGAAAGGGAAAAGATTAGGGTTTGGGGATGATGAAAGGGCTTTCTACGGGTAAGGATGGCAAAGGGTGGCAGTGACGGAAAGTCAGGCAACCTGTCCTGTCCGTCTTTTTGTATCGTGAATTGGAAAGACTGCAAGGGGGAGGGGAGTTGCTTGCGCCCTAAAGGAGGAGTTATTCAGATTCATTGCAGTGGGCGGCGGCTGCAAAACGCACCATTCTTCTTGTTTTTGCTCTGCAAAGCAGCCTTTTCAAGGGTTGGCTTGGGTGACAAAATGTCTTGTGTAGGCGTGGGTTTGTCTCCCTCTCGCTCTCTCTCCCTAAGATGTGTCCGGCATAGGCCAGGGTGCCACTCGAGGCCCAAACCAATTCTGGTTATCGCTTCTCGGCCTTTTGGCTAAGATCAAGTGTAGTATCTGTTCTTATCAGTTTAATATCTGATACGTCCCCTATCTGGGGACCATATATTAAATGGATTTTTAGAACAGGGAGATGGAAAAAGAGCTTGCTCTGTCCACTCCACGCATTGACCTGGTATTGCAGTACCTCCAGGAACGGTGCACCCCTTCTTAACCCAGTTTCCAAAAGCAGAACTCGATTCACCTGATTCATATTAGCCCGATTAGCGAATTGAAATGAATTTTTATCTAACACACTTTTTACTTGCTTTATTCATCCAAATAGCAAACTCATCACCACTCAACTTCACCAACTCTGCTATGTCCCGTGCAGTATCTTGTTGTCAGTCTAATCTAGATCATGTGTAATTGAATGGAATAGATCCCTTTTGGACAAAGTGGAGTCAGATGCTGCAGTGACCACAGGTGTGAGAGGATCTACAATTGGCATCTGGTGTTATCTCTCTGCTTCCACTCCAAATAAAGTTACCTGTTGTTACCTGAACGTCAAATACTAAGAATGGGCGGCCTATGAAAGAATTAGTACTTTCATTAAGTATACTAAACCGGCTAATTGGGAATAGACAAACTGTAAAAAGCCCTCTGAGAAAGCCCCTCTCTAACCTTTGTTAGTAAGCTTTTCTGTAGCCTGCCTGTTGATGTATTTTCGGTTTGAACAGTGCACAACATGAAGAGACGGAACACTGGCGGCTTGTCACAATGCCCCCCGATGACATCACAATAGCGCTGCTGCCTAGAAAACAAGCTGCGCAGAAGAAGTTGTTCTTTGGGTGGGAGGGTGGGCTAGTGGAAGGAGGGGGCAATCTCTTTTTTTCCCGGGTGGTAGGGGGATGACAGGAGAAGGGAAGCGGGTGGTGAGAAAGGTACAGAGGGCAGGGTTTGGGGGCTGGGAAGGAAAGGGAAAAGATTAGGGTTTGGGGATGATGAAAGGGCTTTCTACGGGTAAGGATGGCAAAGGGTGGCAGTGACGGAAAGTCAGGCAACCTGTCCTGTCCGTCTTTTTGTATCGTGAATTGGAAAGACTGCAAGGGGGAGGGGAGTTGCTTGCGCCCTAAAGGAGGAGTTATTCAGATTCATTGCAGTGGGCGGCGGCTGCAAAACGCACCATTCTTCTTGTTTTTGCTCTGCAAAGCAGCCTTTTCAAGGGTTGGCTTGGGTGACAAAATGTCTTGTGTAGGCGTGGGTTTGTCTCCCTCTCGCTCTCTCTCCCTAAGATGTGTCCGGCATAGGCCAGGGTGCCACTCGAGGCCCAAACCAATTCTGGTTATCGCTTCTCGGCCTTTTGGCTAAGATCAAGTGTAGTATCTGTTCTTATCAGTTTAATATCTGATACGTCCCCTATCTGGGGACCATATATTAAATGGATTTTTAGAACAGGGAGATGGAAAAAGAGCTTGCTCTGTCCACTCCACGCATTGACCTGGTATTGCAGTACCTCCAGGAACGGTGCACCCCTTCTTAACCCAGTTTCCAAAAGCAGAACTCGATTCACCTGATTCATATTAGCCCGATTAGCGAATTGAAATGAATTTTTATCTAACACACTTTTTACTTGCTTTATTCATCCAAATAGCAAACTCATCACCACTCAACTTCACCAACTCTGCTATGTCCCGTGCAGTATCTTGTTGTCAGTCTAATCTAGATCATGTGTAATTGAATGGAATAGATCCCTTTTGGACAAAGTGGAGTCAGATGCTGCAGTGACCACAGGTGTGAGAGGATCTACAATTGGCATCTGGTGTTATCTCTCTGCTTCCACTCCAAATAAAGTTACCTGTTGTTACCTGAACGTCAAATACTAAGAATGGGCGGCCTATGAAAGAATTAGTACTTTCATTAAGTATACTAAACCGGCTAATTGGGAATAGACAAACTGTAAAAAGCCCTCTGAGAAAGCCCCTCTCTAACCTTTGTTAGTAAGCTTTTCTGTAGCCTGCCTGTTGATGTATTTTCGGTTTGAACAGTGCACAACATGAAGAGACGGAACACTGGCGGCTTGTCACAATGCCCCCCGATGACATCACAATAGCGCTGCTGCCTAGAAAACAAGCTGCGCAGAAGAAGTTGTTCTTTGGGTGGGAGGGTGGGCTAGTGGAAGGAGGGGGCAATCTCTTTTTTTCCCGGGTGGTAGGGGGATGACAGGAGAAGGGAAGCGGGTGGTGAGAAAGGTACAGAGGGCAGGGTTTGGGGGCTGGGAAGGAAAGGGAAAAGATTAGGGTTTGGGGATGATGAAAGGGCTTTCTACGGGTAAGGATGGCAAAGGGTGGCAGTGACGGAAAGTCAGGCAACCTGTCCTGTCCGTCTTTTTGTATCGTGAATTGGAAAGACTGCAAGGGGGAGGGGAGTTGCTTGCGCCCTAAAGGAGGAGTTATTCAGATTCATTGCAGTGGGCGGCGGCTGCAAAACGCACCATTCTTCTTGTTTTTGCTCTGCAAAGCAGCCTTTTCAAGGGTTGGCTTGGGTGACAAAATGTCTTGTGTAGGCGTGGGTTTGTCTCCCTCTCGCTCTCTCTCCCTAAGATGTGTCCGGCATAGGCCAGGGTGCCACTCGAGGCCCAAACCAATTCTGGTTATCGCTTCTCGGCCTTTTGGCTAAGATCAAGTGTAGTATCTGTTCTTATCAGTTTAATATCTGATACGTCCCCTATCTGGGGACCATATATTAAATGGATTTTTAGAACAGGGAGATGGAAAAAGAGCTTGCTCTGTCCACTCCACGCATTGACCTGGTATTGCAGTACCTCCAGGAACGGTGCACCCCTTCTTAACCCAGTTTCCAAAAGCAGAACTCGATTCACCTGATTCATATTAGCCCGATTAGCGAATTGAAATGAATTTTTATCTAACACACTTTTTACTTGCTTTATTCATCCAAATAGCAAACTCATCACCACTCAACTTCACCAACTCTGCTATGTCCCGTGCAGTATCTTGTTGTCAGTCTAATCTAGATCATGTGTAATTGAATGGAATAGATCCCTTTTGGACAAAGTGGAGTCAGATGCTGCAGTGACCACAGGTGTGAGAGGATCTACAATTGGCATCTGGTGTTATCTCTCTGCTTCCACTCCAAATAAAGTTACCTGTTGTTACCTGAACGTCAAATACTAAGAATGGGCGGCCTATGAAAGAATTAGTACTTTCATTAAGTATACTAAACCGGCTAATTGGGAATAGACAAACTGTAAAAAGCCCTCTGAGAAAGCCCCTCTCTAACCTTTGTTAGTAAGCTTTTCTGTAGCCTGCCTGTTGATGTATTTTCGGTTTGAACAGTGCACAACATGAAGAGACGGAACACTGGCGGCTTGTCACAATGCCCCCCGATGACATCACAATAGCGCTGCTGCCTAGAAAACAAGCTGCGCAGAAGAAGTTGTTCTTTGGGTGGGAGGGTGGGCTAGTGGAAGGAGGGGGCAATCTCTTTTTTTCCCGGGTGGTAGGGGGATGACAGGAGAAGGGAAGCGGGTGGTGAGAAAGGTACAGAGGGCAGGGTTTGGGGGCTGGGAAGGAAAGGGAAAAGATTAGGGTTTGGGGATGATGAAAGGGCTTTCTACGGGTAAGGATGGCAAAGGGTGGCAGTGACGGAAAGTCAGGCAACCTGTCCTGTCCGTCTTTTTGTATCGTGAATTGGAAAGACTGCAAGGGGGAGGGGAGTTGCTTGCGCCCTAAAGGAGGAGTTATTCAGATTCATTGCAGTGGGCGGCGGCTGCAAAACGCACCATTCTTCTTGTTTTTGCTCTGCAAAGCAGCCTTTTCAAGGGTTGGCTTGGGTGACAAAATGTCTTGTGTAGGCGTGGGTTTGTCTCCCTCTCGCTCTCTCTCCCTAAGATGTGTCCGGCATAGGCCAGGGTGCCACTCGAGGCCCAAACCAATTCTGGTTATCGCTTCTCGGCCTTTTGGCTAAGATCAAGTGTAGTATCTGTTCTTATCAGTTTAATATCTGATACGTCCCCTATCTGGGGACCATATATTAAATGGATTTTTAGAACAGGGAGATGGAAAAAGAGCTTGCTCTGTCCACTCCACGCATTGACCTGGTATTGCAGTACCTCCAGGAACGGTGCACCCCTTCTTAACCCAGTTTCCAAAAGCAGAACTCGATTCACCTGATTCATATTAGCCCGATTAGCGAATTGAAATGAATTTTTATCTAACACACTTTTTACTTGCTTTATTCATCCAAATAGCAAACTCATCACCACTCAACTTCACCAACTCTGCTATGTCCCGTGCAGTATCTTGTTGTCAGTCTAATCTAGATCATGTGTAATTGAATGGAATAGATCCCTTTTGGACAAAGTGGAGTCAGATGCTGCAGTGACCACAGGTGTGAGAGGATCTACAATTGGCATCTGGTGTTATCTCTCTGCTTCCACTCCAAATAAAGTTACCTGTTGTTACCTGAACGTCAAATACTAAGAATGGGCGGCCTATGAAAGAATTAGTACTTTCATTAAGTATACTAAACCGGCTAATTGGGAATAGACAAACTGTAAAAAGCCCTCTGAGAAAGCCCCTCTCTAACCTTTGTTAGTAAGCTTTTCTGTAGCCTGCCTGTTGATGTATTTTCGGTTTGAACAGTGCACAACATGAAGAGACGGAACACTGGCGGCTTGTCACAATGCCCCCCGATGACATCACAATAGCGCTGCTGCCTAGAAAACAAGCTGCGCAGAAGAAGTTGTTCTTTGGGTGGGAGGGTGGGCTAGTGGAAGGAGGGGGCAATCTCTTTTTTTCCCGGGTGGTAGGGGGATGACAGGAGAAGGGAAGCGGGTGGTGAGAAAGGTACAGAGGGCAGGGTTTGGGGGCTGGGAAGGAAAGGGAAAAGATTAGGGTTTGGGGATGATGAAAGGGCTTTCTACGGGTAAGGATGGCAAAGGGTGGCAGTGACGGAAAGTCAGGCAACCTGTCCTGTCCGTCTTTTTGTATCGTGAATTGGAAAGACTGCAAGGGGGAGGGGAGTTGCTTGCGCCCTAAAGGAGGAGTTATTCAGATTCATTGCAGTGGGCGGCGGCTGCAAAACGCACCATTCTTCTTGTTTTTGCTCTGCAAAGCAGCCTTTTCAAGGGTTGGCTTGGGTGACAAAATGTCTTGTGTAGGCGTGGGTTTGTCTCCCTCTCGCTCTCTCTCCCTAAGATGTGTCCGGCATAGGCCAGGGTGCCACTCGAGGCCCAAACCAATTCTGGTTATCGCTTCTCGGCCTTTTGGCTAAGATCAAGTGTAGTATCTGTTCTTATCAGTTTAATATCTGATACGTCCCCTATCTGGGGACCATATATTAAATGGATTTTTAGAACAGGGAGATGGAAAAAGAGCTTGCTCTGTCCACTCCACGCATTGACCTGGTATTGCAGTACCTCCAGGAACGGTGCACCCCTTCTTAACCCAGTTTCCAAAAGCAGAACTCGATTCACCTGATTCATATTAGCCCGATTAGCGAATTGAAATGAATTTTTATCTAACACACTTTTTACTTGCTTTATTCATCCAAATAGCAAACTCATCACCACTCAACTTCACCAACTCTGCTATGTCCCGTGCAGTATCTTGTTGTCAGTCTAATCTAGATCATGTGTAATTGAATGGAATAGATCCCTTTTGGACAAAGTGGAGTCAGATGCTGCAGTGACCACAGGTGTGAGAGGATCTACAATTGGCATCTGGTGTTATCTCTCTGCTTCCACTCCAAATAAAGTTACCTGTTGTTACCTGAACGTCAAATACTAAGAATGGGCGGCCTATGAAAGAATTAGTACTTTCATTAAGTATACTAAACCGGCTAATTGGGAATAGACAAACTGTAAAAAGCCCTCTGAGAAAGCCCCTCTCTAACCTTTGTTAGTAAGCTTTTCTGTAGCCTGCCTGTTGATGTATTTTCGGTTTGAACAGTGCACAACATGAAGAGACGGAACACTGGCGGCTTGTCACAATGCCCCCCGATGACATCACAATAGCGCTGCTGCCTAGAAAACAAGCTGCGCAGAAGAAGTTGTTCTTTGGGTGGGAGGGTGGGCTAGTGGAAGGAGGGGGCAATCTCTTTTTTTCCCGGGTGGTAGGGGGATGACAGGAGAAGGGAAGCGGGTGGTGAGAAAGGTACAGAGGGCAGGGTTTGGGGGCTGGGAAGGAAAGGGAAAAGATTAGGGTTTGGGGATGATGAAAGGGCTTTCTACGGGTAAGGATGGCAAAGGGTGGCAGTGACGGAAAGTCAGGCAACCTGTCCTGTCCGTCTTTTTGTATCGTGAATTGGAAAGACTGCAAGGGGGAGGGGAGTTGCTTGCGCCCTAAAGGAGGAGTTATTCAGATTCATTGCAGTGGGCGGCGGCTGCAAAACGCACCATTCTTCTTGTTTTTGCTCTGCAAAGCAGCCTTTTCAAGGGTTGGCTTGGGTGACAAAATGTCTTGTGTAGGCGTGGGTTTGTCTCCCTCTCGCTCTCTCTCCCTAAGATGTGTCCGGCATAGGCCAGGGTGCCACTCGAGGCCCAAACCAATTCTGGTTATCGCTTCTCGGCCTTTTGGCTAAGATCAAGTGTAGTATCTGTTCTTATCAGTTTAATATCTGATACGTCCCCTATCTGGGGACCATATATTAAATGGATTTTTAGAACAGGGAGATGGAAAAAGAGCTTGCTCTGTCCACTCCACGCATTGACCTGGTATTGCAGTACCTCCAGGAACGGTGCACCCCTTCTTAACCCAGTTTCCAAAAGCAGAACTCGATTCACCTGATTCATATTAGCCCGATTAGCGAATTGAAATGAATTTTTATCTAACACACTTTTTACTTGCTTTATTCATCCAAATAGCAAACTCATCACCACTCAACTTCACCAACTCTGCTATGTCCCGTGCAGTATCTTGTTGTCAGTCTAATCTAGATCATGTGTAATTGAATGGAATAGATCCCTTTTGGACAAAGTGGAGTCAGATGCTGCAGTGACCACAGGTGTGAGAGGATCTACAATTGGCATCTGGTGTTATCTCTCTGCTTCCACTCCAAATAAAGTTACCTGTTGTTACCTGAACGTCAAATACTAAGAATGGGCGGCCTATGAAAGAATTAGTACTTTCATTAAGTATACTAAACCGGCTAATTGGGAATAGACAAACTGTAAAAAGCCCTCTGAGAAAGCCCCTCTCTAACCTTTGTTAGTAAGCTTTTCTGTAGCCTGCCTGTTGATGTATTTTCGGTTTGAACAGTGCACAACATGAAGAGACGGAACACTGGCGGCTTGTCACAATGCCCCCCGATGACATCACAATAGCGCTGCTGCCTAGAAAACAAGCTGCGCAGAAGAAGTTGTTCTTTGGGTGGGAGGGTGGGCTAGTGGAAGGAGGGGGCAATCTCTTTTTTTCCCGGGTGGTAGGGGGATGACAGGAGAAGGGAAGCGGGTGGTGAGAAAGGTACAGAGGGCAGGGTTTGGGGGCTGGGAAGGAAAGGGAAAAGATTAGGGTTTGGGGATGATGAAAGGGCTTTCTACGGGTAAGGATGGCAAAGGGTGGCAGTGACGGAAAGTCAGGCAACCTGTCCTGTCCGTCTTTTTGTATCGTGAATTGGAAAGACTGCAAGGGGGAGGGGAGTTGCTTGCGCCCTAAAGGAGGAGTTATTCAGATTCATTGCAGTGGGCGGCGGCTGCAAAACGCACCATTCTTCTTGTTTTTGCTCTGCAAAGCAGCCTTTTCAAGGGTTGGCTTGGGTGACAAAATGTCTTGTGTAGGCGTGGGTTTGTCTCCCTCTCGCTCTCTCTCCCTAAGATGTGTCCGGCATAGGCCAGGGTGCCACTCGAGGCCCAAACCAATTCTGGTTATCGCTTCTCGGCCTTTTGGCTAAGATCAAGTGTAGTATCTGTTCTTATCAGTTTAATATCTGATACGTCCCCTATCTGGGGACCATATATTAAATGGATTTTTAGAACAGGGAGATGGAAAAAGAGCTTGCTCTGTCCACTCCACGCATTGACCTGGTATTGCAGTACCTCCAGGAACGGTGCACCCCTTCTTAACCCAGTTTCCAAAAGCAGAACTCGATTCACCTGATTCATATTAGCCCGATTAGCGAATTGAAATGAATTTTTATCTAACACACTTTTTACTTGCTTTATTCATCCAAATAGCAAACTCATCACCACTCAACTTCACCAACTCTGCTATGTCCCGTGCAGTATCTTGTTGTCAGTCTAATCTAGATCATGTGTAATTGAATGGAATAGATCCCTTTTGGACAAAGTGGAGTCAGATGCTGCAGTGACCACAGGTGTGAGAGGATCTACAATTGGCATCTGGTGTTATCTCTCTGCTTCCACTCCAAATAAAGTTACCTGTTGTTACCTGAACGTCAAATACTAAGAATGGGCGGCCTATGAAAGAATTAGTACTTTCATTAAGTATACTAAACCGGCTAATTGGGAATAGACAAACTGTAAAAAGCCCTCTGAGAAAGCCCCTCTCTAACCTTTGTTAGTAAGCTTTTCTGTAGCCTGCCTGTTGATGTATTTTCGGTTTGAACAGTGCACAACATGAAGAGACGGAACACTGGCGGCTTGTCACAATGCCCCCCGATGACATCACAATAGCGCTGCTGCCTAGAAAACAAGCTGCGCAGAAGAAGTTGTTCTTTGGGTGGGAGGGTGGGCTAGTGGAAGGAGGGGGCAATCTCTTTTTTTCCCGGGTGGTAGGGGGATGACAGGAGAAGGGAAGCGGGTGGTGAGAAAGGTACAGAGGGCAGGGTTTGGGGGCTGGGAAGGAAAGGGAAAAGATTAGGGTTTGGGGATGATGAAAGGGCTTTCTACGGGTAAGGATGGCAAAGGGTGGCAGTGACGGAAAGTCAGGCAACCTGTCCTGTCCGTCTTTTTGTATCGTGAATTGGAAAGACTGCAAGGGGGAGGGGAGTTGCTTGCGCCCTAAAGGAGGAGTTATTCAGATTCATTGCAGTGGGCGGCGGCTGCAAAACGCACCATTCTTCTTGTTTTTGCTCTGCAAAGCAGCCTTTTCAAGGGTTGGCTTGGGTGACAAAATGTCTTGTGTAGGCGTGGGTTTGTCTCCCTCTCGCTCTCTCTCCCTAAGATGTGTCCGGCATAGGCCAGGGTGCCACTCGAGGCCCAAACCAATTCTGGTTATCGCTTCTCGGCCTTTTGGCTAAGATCAAGTGTAGTATCTGTTCTTATCAGTTTAATATCTGATACGTCCCCTATCTGGGGACCATATATTAAATGGATTTTTAGAACAGGGAGATGGAAAAAGAGCTTGCTCTGTCCACTCCACGCATTGACCTGGTATTGCAGTACCTCCAGGAACGGTGCACCCCTTCTTAACCCAGTTTCCAAAAGCAGAACTCGATTCACCTGATTCATATTAGCCCGATTAGCGAATTGAAATGAATTTTTATCTAACACACTTTTTACTTGCTTTATTCATCCAAATAGCAAACTCATCACCACTCAACTTCACCAACTCTGCTATGTCCCGTGCAGTATCTTGTTGTCAGTCTAATCTAGATCATGTGTAATTGAATGGAATAGATCCCTTTTGGACAAAGTGGAGTCAGATGCTGCAGTGACCACAGGTGTGAGAGGATCTACAATTGGCATCTGGTGTTATCTCTCTGCTTCCACTCCAAATAAAGTTACCTGTTGTTACCTGAACGTCAAATACTAAGAATGGGCGGCCTATGAAAGAATTAGTACTTTCATTAAGTATACTAAACCGGCTAATTGGGAATAGACAAACTGTAAAAAGCCCTCTGAGAAAGCCCCTCTCTAACCTTTGTTAGTAAGCTTTTCTGTAGCCTGCCTGTTGATGTATTTTCGGTTTGAACAGTGCACAACATGAAGAGACGGAACACTGGCGGCTTGTCACAATGCCCCCCGATGACATCACAATAGCGCTGCTGCCTAGAAAACAAGCTGCGCAGAAGAAGTTGTTCTTTGGGTGGGAGGGTGGGCTAGTGGAAGGAGGGGGCAATCTCTTTTTTTCCCGGGTGGTAGGGGGATGACAGGAGAAGGGAAGCGGGTGGTGAGAAAGGTACAGAGGGCAGGGTTTGGGGGCTGGGAAGGAAAGGGAAAAGATTAGGGTTTGGGGATGATGAAAGGGCTTTCTACGGGTAAGGATGGCAAAGGGTGGCAGTGACGGAAAGTCAGGCAACCTGTCCTGTCCGTCTTTTTGTATCGTGAATTGGAAAGACTGCAAGGGGGAGGGGAGTTGCTTGCGCCCTAAAGGAGGAGTTATTCAGATTCATTGCAGTGGGCGGCGGCTGCAAAACGCACCATTCTTCTTGTTTTTGCTCTGCAAAGCAGCCTTTTCAAGGGTTGGCTTGGGTGACAAAATGTCTTGTGTAGGCGTGGGTTTGTCTCCCTCTCGCTCTCTCTCCCTAAGATGTGTCCGGCATAGGCCAGGGTGCCACTCGAGGCCCAAACCAATTCTGGTTATCGCTTCTCGGCCTTTTGGCTAAGATCAAGTGTAGTATCTGTTCTTATCAGTTTAATATCTGATACGTCCCCTATCTGGGGACCATATATTAAATGGATTTTTAGAACAGGGAGATGGAAAAAGAGCTTGCTCTGTCCACTCCACGCATTGACCTGGTATTGCAGTACCTCCAGGAACGGTGCACCCCTTCTTAACCCAGTTTCCAAAAGCAGAACTCGATTCACCTGATTCATATTAGCCCGATTAGCGAATTGAAATGAATTTTTATCTAACACACTTTTTACTTGCTTTATTCATCCAAATAGCAAACTCATCACCACTCAACTTCACCAACTCTGCTATGTCCCGTGCAGTATCTTGTTGTCAGTCTAATCTAGATCATGTGTAATTGAATGGAATAGATCCCTTTTGGACAAAGTGGAGTCAGATGCTGCAGTGACCACAGGTGTGAGAGGATCTACAATTGGCATCTGGTGTTATCTCTCTGCTTCCACTCCAAATAAAGTTACCTGTTGTTACCTGAACGTCAAATACTAAGAATGGGCGGCCTATGAAAGAATTAGTACTTTCATTAAGTATACTAAACCGGCTAATTGGGAATAGACAAACTGTAAAAAGCCCTCTGAGAAAGCCCCTCTCTAACCTTTGTTAGTAAGCTTTTCTGTAGCCTGCCTGTTGATGTATTTTCGGTTTGAACAGTGCACAACATGAAGAGACGGAACACTGGCGGCTTGTCACAATGCCCCCCGATGACATCACAATAGCGCTGCTGCCTAGAAAACAAGCTGCGCAGAAGAAGTTGTTCTTTGGGTGGGAGGGTGGGCTAGTGGAAGGAGGGGGCAATCTCTTTTTTTCCCGGGTGGTAGGGGGATGACAGGAGAAGGGAAGCGGGTGGTGAGAAAGGTACAGAGGGCAGGGTTTGGGGGCTGGGAAGGAAAGGGAAAAGATTAGGGTTTGGGGATGATGAAAGGGCTTTCTACGGGTAAGGATGGCAAAGGGTGGCAGTGACGGAAAGTCAGGCAACCTGTCCTGTCCGTCTTTTTGTATCGTGAATTGGAAAGACTGCAAGGGGGAGGGGAGTTGCTTGCGCCCTAAAGGAGGAGTTATTCAGATTCATTGCAGTGGGCGGCGGCTGCAAAACGCACCATTCTTCTTGTTTTTGCTCTGCAAAGCAGCCTTTTCAAGGGTTGGCTTGGGTGACAAAATGTCTTGTGTAGGCGTGGGTTTGTCTCCCTCTCGCTCTCTCTCCCTAAGATGTGTCCGGCATAGGCCAGGGTGCCACTCGAGGCCCAAACCAATTCTGGTTATCGCTTCTCGGCCTTTTGGCTAAGATCAAGTGTAGTATCTGTTCTTATCAGTTTAATATCTGATACGTCCCCTATCTGGGGACCATATATTAAATGGATTTTTAGAACAGGGAGATGGAAAAAGAGCTTGCTCTGTCCACTCCACGCATTGACCTGGTATTGCAGTACCTCCAGGAACGGTGCACCCCTTCTTAACCCAGTTTCCAAAAGCAGAACTCGATTCACCTGATTCATATTAGCCCGATTAGCGAATTGAAATGAATTTTTATCTAACACACTTTTTACTTGCTTTATTCATCCAAATAGCAAACTCATCACCACTCAACTTCACCAACTCTGCTATGTCCCGTGCAGTATCTTGTTGTCAGTCTAATCTAGATCATGTGTAATTGAATGGAATAGATCCCTTTTGGACAAAGTGGAGTCAGATGCTGCAGTGACCACAGGTGTGAGAGGATCTACAATTGGCATCTGGTGTTATCTCTCTGCTTCCACTCCAAATAAAGTTACCTGTTGTTACCTGAACGTCAAATACTAAGAATGGGCGGCCTATGAAAGAATTAGTACTTTCATTAAGTATACTAAACCGGCTAATTGGGAATAGACAAACTGTAAAAAGCCCTCTGAGAAAGCCCCTCTCTAACCTTTGTTAGTAAGCTTTTCTGTAGCCTGCCTGTTGATGTATTTTCGGTTTGAACAGTGCACAACATGAAGAGACGGAACACTGGCGGCTTGTCACAATGCCCCCCGATGACATCACAATAGCGCTGCTGCCTAGAAAACAAGCTGCGCAGAAGAAGTTGTTCTTTGGGTGGGAGGGCGGGCTAGTGGAAGGAGGGGGCAATCTCTTTTTTTCCCGGGTGGTAGGGGGATGACAGGAGAAGGGAAGCGGGTGGTGAGAAAGGTACAGAGGGCAGGGTTTGGGGGCTGGGAAGGAAAGGGAAAAGATTAGGGTTTGGGGATGATGAAAGGGCTTTCTACGGGTAAGGATGGCAAAGGGTGGCAGTGACGGAAAGTCAGGCAACCTGTCCTGTCCGTCTTTTTGTATAGTGAATTGGAAAGACTGCAAGGGGGAGGGGAGTTGCTTGCGCCCTAAAGGAGGAGTTATTCAGATTCATTGCAGTGGGCGGCGGCTGCAAAACGCACCATTCTTCTTGTTTTTGCTCTGCAAAGCAGCCTTTTCAAGGGTTGGCTTGGGTGACAAAATGTCTTGTGTAGGCGTGGGTTTGTCTCCCTCTCGCTCTCTCTCCCTAAGATGTGTCCGGCATAGGCCAGGGTGCCACTCGAGGCCCAAACCAATTCTGGTTATCGCTTCTCGGCCTTTTGGCTAAGATCAAGTGTAGTATCTGTTCTTATCAGTTTAATATCTGATACGTCCCCTATCTGGGGACCATATATTAAATGGATTTTTAGAACAGGGAGATGGAAAAAGAGCTTGCTCTGTCCACTCCACGCATTGACCTGGTATTGCAGTACCTCCAGGAACGGTGCACCCCTTCTTAACCCAGTTTCCAAAAGCAGAACTCGATTCACCTGATTCATATTAGCCCGATTAGCGAATTGAAATGAATTTTTATCTAACACACTTTTTACTTGCTTTATTCATCCAAATAGCAAACTCATCACCACTCAACTTCACCAACTCTGCTATGTCCCGTGCAGTATCTTGTTGTCAGTCTAATCTAGATCATGTGTAATTGAATGGAATAGATCCCTTTTGGACAAAGTGGAGTCAGATGCTGCAGTGACCACAGGTGTGAGAGGATCTACAATTGGCATCTGGTGTTATCTCTCTGCTTCCACTCCAAATAAAGTTACCTGTTGTTACCTGAACGTCAAATACTAAGAATGGGCGGCCTATGAAAGAATTAGTACTTTCATTAAGTATACTAAACCGGCTAATTGGGAATAGACAAACTGTAAAAAGCCCTCTGAGAAAGCCCCTCTCTAACCTTTGTTAGTAAGCTTTTCTGTAGCCTGCCTGTTGATGTATTTTCGGTTTGAACAGTGCACAACATGAAGAGACGGAACACTGACGGCTTGTCACAATGCCCCCCGATGACATCACAATAGCGCTGCTGCCTAGAAAACAAGCTGCGCAGAAGAAGTTGTTCTTTGGGTGGGAGGGTGGGCTAGTGGAAGGAGGGGGCAATCTCTTTTTTTCCCGGGTGGTAGGGGGATGACAGGAGAAGGGAAGCGGGTGGTGAGAAAGGTACAGAGGGCAGGGTTTGGGGGCTGGGAAGGAAAGGGAAAAGATTAGGGTTTGGGGATGATGAAAGGGCTTTCTACGGGTAAGGATGGCAAAGGGTGGCAGTGACGGAAAGTCAGGCAACCTGTCCTGTCCGTCTTTTTGTATCGTGAATTGGAAAGACTGCAAGGGGGAGGGGAGTTGCTTGCACCCTAAAGGAGGAGTTATTCAGATTCATTGCAGTGGGCGGCGGCTGCAAAACGCACCATTCTTCTTGTTTTTGCTCTGCAAAGCAGCCTTTTCAAGGGTTGGCTTGGGTGACAAAATGTCTTGTGTAGGCGTGGGTTTGTCTCCCTCTCGCTCTCTCTCCCTAAGATGTGTCCGGCATAGGCCAGGGTGCCACTCGAGGCCCAAACCAATTCTGGTTATCGCTTCTCGGCCTTTTGGCTAAGATCAAGTGTAGTATCTGTTCTTATCAGTTTAATATCTGATACGTCCCCTATCTGGGGACCATATATTAAATGGATTTTTAGAACAGGGAGATGGAAAAAGAGCTTGCTCTGTCCACTCCACGCATTGACCTGGTATTGCAGTACCTCCAGGAACGGTGCACCCCTTCTTAACCCAGTTTCCAAAAGCAGAACTCGATTCACCTGATTCATATTAGCCCGATTAGCGAATTGAAATGAATTTTTATCTAACACACTTTTTACTTGCTTTATTCATCCAAATAGCAAACTCATCACCACTCAACTTCACCAACTCTGCTATGTCCCGTGCAGTATCTTGTTGTCAGTCTAATCTAGATCATGTGTAATTGAATGGAATAGATCCCTTTTGGACAAAGTGGAGTCAGATGCTGCAGTGACCACAGGTGTGAGAGGATCTACAATTGGCATCTGGTGTTATCTCTCTGCTTCCACTCCAAATAAAGTTACCTGTTGTTACCTGAACGTCAAATACTAAGAATGGGCGGCCTATGAAAGAATTAGTACTTTCATTAAGTATACTAAACCGGCTAATTGGGAATAGACAAACTGTAAAAAGCCCTCTGAGAAAGCCCCTCTCTAACCTTTGTTAGTAAGCTTTTCTGTAGCCTGCCTGTTGATGTATTTTCGGTTTGAACAGTGCACAACATGAAGAGACGGAACACTGGCGGCTTGTCACAATGCCCCCCGATGACATCACAATAGCGCTGCTGCCTAGAAAACAAGCTGCGCAGAAGAAGTTGTTCTTTGGGTGGGAGGGTGGGCTAGTGGAAGGAGGGGGCAATCTCTTTTTTTCCCGGGTGGTAGGGGGATGACAGGAGAAGGGAAGCGGGTGGTGAGAAAGGTACAGAGGGCAGGGTTTGGGGGCTGGGAAGGAAAGGGAAAAGATTAGGGTTTGGGGATGATGAAAGGGCTTTCTACGGGTAAGGATGGCAAAGGGTGGCAGTGACGGAAAGTCAGGCAACCTGTCCTGTCCGTCTTTTTGTATCGTGAATTGGAAAGACTGCAAGGGGGAGGGGAGTTGCTTGCGCCCTAAAGGAGGAGTTATTCAGATTCATTGCAGTGGTCGGCGGCTGCAAAACGCACCATTCTTCTTGTTTTTGCTCTGCAAAGCAGCCTTTTCAAGGGTTGGCTTGGGTGACAAAATGTCTTGTGTAGGCGTGGGTTTGTCTCCCTCTCGCTCTCTCTCCCTAAGATGTGTCCGGCATAGGCCAGGGTGCCACTCGAGGCCCAAACCAATTCTGGTTATCGCTTCTCGGCCTTTTGGCTAAGATCAAGTGTAGTATCTGTTCTTATCAGTTTAATATCTGATACGTCCCCTATCTGGGGACCATATATTAAATGGATTTTTAGAACAGGGAGATGGAAAAAGAGCTTGCTCTGTCCACTCCACGCATTGACCTGGTATTGCAGTACCTCCAGGAACGGTGCACCCCTTCTTAACCCAGTTTCCAAAAGCAGAACTCGATTCACCTGATTCATATTAGCCCGATTAGCGAATTGAAATGAATTTTTATCTAACACACTTTTTACTTGCTTTATTCATCCAAATAGCAAACTCATCACCACTCAACTTCACCAACTCTGCTATGTCCCGTGCAGTATCTTGTTGTCAGTCTAATCTAGATCATGTGTAATTGAATGGAATAGATCCCTTTTGGACAAAGTGGAGTCAGATGCTGCAGTGACCACAGGTGTGAGAGGATCTACAATTGGCATCTGGTGTTATCTCTCTGCTTCCACTCCAAATAAAGTTACCTGTTGTTACCTGAACGTCAAATACTAAGAATGGGCGGCCTATGAAAGAATTAGTACTTTCATTAAGTATACTAAACCGGCTAATTGGGAATAGACAAACTGTAAAAAGCCCTCTGAGAAAGCCCCTCTCTAACCTTTGTTAGTAAGCTTTTCTGTAGCCTGCCTGTTGATGTATTTTCGGTTTGAACAGTGCACAACATGAAGAGACGGAACACTGGCGGCTTGTCACAATGCCCCCCGATGACATCACAATAGCGCTGCTGCCTAGAAAACAAGCTGCGCAGAAGAAGTTGTTCTTTGGGTGGGAGGGTGGGCTAGTGGAAGGAGGGGGCAATCTCTTTTTTTCCCGGGTGGTAGGGGGATGACAGGAGAAGGGAAGCGGGTGGTGAGAAAGGTACAGAGGGCAGGGTTTGGGGGCTGGGAAGGAAAGGGAAAAGATTAGGGTTTGGGGATGATGAAAGGGCTTTCTACGGGTAAGGATGGCAAAGGGTGGCAGTGACGGAAAGTCAGGCAACCTGTCCTGTCCGTCTTTTTGTATCGTGAATTGGAAAGACTGCAAGGGGGAGGGGAGTTGCTTGCGCCCTAAAGGAGGAGTTATTCAGATTCATTGCAGTGGGCGGCGGCTGCAAAACGCACCATTCTTCTTGTTTTTGCTCTGCAAAGCAGCCTTTTCAAGGGTTGGCTTGGGTGACAAAATGTCTTGTGTAGGCGTGGGTTTGTCTCCCTCTCGCTCTCTCTCCCTAAGATGTGTCCGGCATAGGCCAGGGTGCCACTCGAGGCCCAAACCAATTCTGGTTATCGCTTCTCGGCCTTTTGGCTGAGATCAGGTGCAGAGCTTCACTGTTTTGTGCTTGGTTTTGGCTGGAAGGTGCTCGAGGTACCCGGCTCTTTGGCCTGGGGGGATCGTCTCACCTCACGGTGGGACTTCACCCCCCTGCTGCTATTAGGGAGCCGGATTAGTCCTCGGGCAACGAGCGGTGATCCCCCGGCGAAAGGCCGAGCCCGTGAGAAACGGTAGGCTTTTTGTCAAGTTATTGCTGGTACAATGCCGTGCATTCAGCAATTTACTTCTGGCTCCGGCCAGCTTCAAAACTCGGTGAAAATCGAGGTTCCGAAAGACCACTTTGGTTGTGGAAATGGAGAGGCGTTCTACAACCGTCTGTTGCGAGACCTCTTGGGCGTGAGGAAAGAGGATGTGTACTGTCTGCAGGAGAGGGGGCAGTGCACGTACATCCTGACGTTGAGGACCAAGGCTGCCTGTAGCACTTTCCAAGGGCGAGTGAAGGGTGCGATCCATAACCAGCTATTGGAGGGGGTGGTTTTCACTTACCTGTATAGTGAAGGCGAGACCCCTGTGGTGGTGTACATGTACAACCCGTATGTCAGTGAGCACGACATTGAGTTGTACCTTAGGCGTTTCTGCACCTCTGTTCGCTTTGTGGGGAATGTGCACACCATTAACGAGATTTGGAATGGCAAACGCCGGTTTTTGGTGCGATTTAACCCAGACCCAGAGAGTTCAGAGGGCCATGTACACCCCCCCTCCACGGTAGTGCTGGGAAAAAACATTGGATACCTATTCTACAATGGGCAACCTCGCAGATGTCGGAAGTGTGGCGGTCTTGGTCACTTGCAGCATGAGTGCAAGAACGAAAAAGTCAGTGAGTGCCATAACTGTGGTCAATGGGGTCATACCTCTAAAGATTGCACAAGTGATAAGATCTGCAGCGGATGCGGTCTGTGTACCCATCTATTTAACAGCTGTCCGTTACGGCCTAGGCGGTCCGGGGGTCCCCAGACACCTGCGGCAAGTTCCGCAGGAGTGCCTTCCCATGCGGGTATGGCCAAGACGGGGTCCCTAGTCGCCAGCTTTGCAGATGTGCTTATTGGACGAAGGAGACCCGACCCGGTTGTGGTAAGCGCTACTGACTCAGCTCCCCCCTGTAATGCTGAGTCATCACCCACTCCTGCAGGTTGCCAGGTTACACCTGGCGGGGAGTTGGGATCCCCCCGGAGCGGTTCTGGGGGAAGGCCGAGTCAGCCAGGCTGCTCGGTAGTTCCTGAATCCACGATGGAGGCCCAGTCCGGGACCGTGTCGGAGAGGGATGACAGCGTTATTGCAGACCAACCAGGTGCCCAGACGGATGTCCCCCCTGATGACCACTCTGTTGACCACCATGAGGACAAGCCAGATGCTCCCTGTGATGTTATCCAAGATGTCCAGCCAGATGTCCACCCTGATGTGCAGGGACCACCTCCGGATGACCAGGACACTTTGGACATAGTACCCCTTGGGCAGGGGGACCAGATGGACCTGAGCACCTGCGCAAAAAGAGGCCGAAATGAGAGGGACCAGGAAATGAAAAAGAGGCGGATGGGTCCTCATGTGTCCATTCCAGACAACAGCCCAATAGGGTCAAATGTGGACCCAGAATGTGTGGACTCTGACTCCGATGATACCGGTAGTATGAACACTGTTCCATCTATATTTGATTGTTCCCATCTCTCGGACTCTGAAAGTTCTGGTCTTAACATAAACATTTAATGGCGGACATCAAAATAGCCTCACTGAATGTGAGGAGCTTAAAAAGCCCGATCAGAAGAGTGGCCCTGTTTGCATGGCTAATGACCTTGAACTTTGACATTTTTTTCTTACAGGAATGCGCCATTGGCCATGACCTTACATACTCTGACATTAAAAAAGACTGGACCTTAGGGCCCTCTGTCTGGTCGGGGTCTAACATGAATAAGGCTGCTGGAGTGGGGATTTTATTTAAAAACAAAGATGTTAAGATTTTATCTGTCACAGAAATTTCTCCAGGCCGTGCTTTGTTAACACATGCAGTTTTTAATGGTTTTACTTGTCGTTTTATTAATATTTATGCTCCACCTGAAAAAAATGAACGCTCCTCCCTTTTTAATGACATGCAGTTGTTTTTAACAGGTCCATCCCCTGTGGTGGTGGGAGGGGATTTTAACTGTGTGATGTTGGGAGAGGGGAGAGGAGGTGGTGACAATACCAGAAAACCAGACAAAACCTCATGTCAAGTCAAGCATATTTTATCTGATTTTAAATTGCAGGATGCCTGGAAAAAAATTCACCCGTCTGACCCAGGGTACACATGGAGTAATGGTACTGTCTCTTCCCGTATTGATTTTATTCTTCCCTCCTCAGATTCTTTTACCCCTAAATCAGCCGGACTCATGACAAATATTTTTTCAGACCACGCCCTCATATATGCAGATTTAGAATATGCAGATGAGGAGAAAGTGGGCAAACGCTCCTGGAAACTAAATACATTGTTATTACAGGATGAGGAAACCCGGGCTGCATTTATTGCTAAATATAAAATATGGAGGAGTAAGAAATGTCCAGAGCAATCCATGTCTAATTGGTGGGATGGAGTTAAGTGTCGCATACGGAATTTCTTTGTCACTGTGGGTAGGAGGCGGGCCCGGGAAAAGAGAAGGTGTTTTAGGGATCTCAATGTTAGATTAGAGACTCTCCATAAGTTAAAAGGGTGGGGAGTCCCTGGGGCGGAGGAGGACATTACCGAGTTAAAAATTGAGATCCAGAACTTTCTTGACCAAAAAGGAAAAGAGATAATATTTAATTCTCGGGTAAAACATTTGGAAGAAGATGAGACATGCTCTAGATATTTTTTTAAAAAAGTGGGGGAGAGGAAGAATTTTATACGGGAGTTGGGAGGTCAGACATCATCAAAGGGAATGTTAGAGGAGGCTTTTAACTTTTTTAGCAACCTTTTTAACCTCAAACACATTGATCAGTCTTGTTTTAATGATAATTTGAATTTTTTATCCCTCTTTTTATCCACGGAGGACCAGGACCTCCTGTCTGAGGAAATAAACATGGCGGAGGTGGAGGGAGCCCTAAAAGATTTTCAAAAAGGTAAAGCTCCAGGGTCAGACGGTCTCCCCATAGAGTTTTATCATGTTTTCTGGGATGTTATTAAAGATGATCTTATGGGAGTTTTTAATGAGGTTTTTAAAGACAATTTTATACCCTATTCTTGGAAGAAATGTGTGATTACCCTGATCTTTAAAAAAGGTGATAAGGCAAACTTAGAAAACTGGAGGCCTATCTCTCTTTTAAATACTGATTATAAGATATTGGCTAAAATTTTAACCAGCCGTATTAAAAGTGTTATTAAAAGTGTGATTCATCCAGATCAGGTCTGCGGTATCCCCGGACGGTCCATCTGGGAGCATCTTAATCTTATACGGGACCTGATCTGGTACCAGAAGGATCGCAAGCAGCCTATAGCCATTTTATCCCTTGATTTTAAAAAAGCTTTTGACAGGGTATCACACTTTTATCTTTTTAGTGTTTTAAAAAAGATGGGGTTTCCTGTTGGTTTTATTGATAAAATTAAGCTTTTATACAATGACACGTATGCGCAGATTTTAATAAATGGTTTTTTAACAAAAGAGGTCGCCCTCCGATCCGGGGTAAAACAGGGTTGCCCCATGTCCCCCTTACTGTTTGTTTGTGCTATAGAACCACTCTTGTGCCGTTTACGTGAGGACAAGGTGGTTAGGGGGATCCCTGTTCCTGGAGGTGGGGGAGCCCAGGTAAAAGCGTTAGCATACATGGATGATGTGTCTGTATATTGTACCAGCTCCGCTGCCATAAACAGAGCAGTGCTGGATACGGAGATTTTTAGTGCTGGATCCGGTTTTAAATTAAATAAAGAAAAATGTGATTGTTTTATTGTAGGTCAATGGGAGCCCGAGCCACCAAAGATACCGGTCCAAAATGATGGGATAAAAATTTTGGGGATCCACTTTGATGAGCAAAATGATGGGTGTAAGAACTGGGACCTGGTTCTCACAAGATTGAGTCAAAAAATATCATTATGGCAGCTAAGAAAACTTACTATGGAGGGGAAGATTCTAATCATAAAAATGATCCTGCTCCCAATCATTTTGTATGCAGCGATGGTGTTTCCTCCAAATTCCCTATACTTTAAAAGACTAATGAAACCCATCTTTTATTTTCTGTGGAACTCCAAAATGGAAAAATTAAAGAGAATAACTGTATGTAAGAGTAAAAGGAATGGTGGCAAGGGACTCCCTGACCTAAAGTTGTTTTTATTAATAAAGTTTTTTGTGTTTTGTTACAAAAGTTTGAATAATGCTGGGGCTTTTACTTGTTTTTTAAGGTACAGCACGGGGTATGTTTTTAAAAAACTGCATATTGATATTTTACCTAATCGTCCTGTCCTTTTATCCCCTCCGAAACAATATAAGATTTTAGAGACTATTATATCTGAATATGATTTGATAAATGTGGACAAGGGAGTCTTGTCAAATCAGCGAAAGTTGACAGCCGCCTGTAAGGGTCATGAGATTATGGAGGATGTGGCTAATTTTTCCCCGTCTAGGTGCCGATTAATTTGGAACAACGTCTCATGCCCTGCTCTTAGTAATACGCAAAAGGATCTGGCCTGGCAAATAGTCCACCAATGTCTCCCCACCAGGGCCTTCCAACATCGTAGGGGACTTGTGGCCAGTGCCAGATGCCCAAGAGACAGGTGTGCCCAGGAGGAGACGGTGTTCCACCTGTTCTGGTATTGTACTTACGCACAAGAGGTATGGCAGGCAGTGGGCACGCTCCTGAAATGGGTGTGTGGGTTACGCACCCTAAATTGTGATGTGGTGTTATACGGTATAATTGATTGTCCTACCATGTACCAGGCAAAAATCGCATGGCTCATAATTAACAGTTTTAAAGAGGCCCTATGGAAAACCAGAAATATTTTACTGTTCAAGCAAGATTGCATCCCTGTGAAAGACTGTATAGGTCTTGCATTATGTACCATGTACACGTACTATTTGAGAGACTGCAAAAAACAGGGAACATTGGAAGCAAAAAAGGCATGGTGTCTCCAGATATGGAACACTTTTATGTATTTATAATCATATTTTATTTGTGATTCTATGTCTTTTACTGTATTGCTTTTAATGTATTTTATCTCATGTTTTAAGTAAAATGCTGGTTTTATGTATGTTTATGTGATTTTATGTGATATTTTACTGTACCTGTAAATACCTGATTTGGGTTTTATGATGCGTTTCATGTGCACAAGTAACTGTGTTTTGTATCTAAAGTGTGACTTTTTGTTTGTAATGCGTGAGTTTAATAAAGCTTGTTTGAAACGTGATCTGTTCTTATCAGTTTAATATCTGATACGTCCCCTATCTGGGGACCATATATTAAATGGATTTTTAGAACAGGGAGATGGAAAAAGAGCTTGCTCTGTCCACTCCACGCATTGACCTGGTATTGCAGTACCTCCAGGAACGGTGCACCCCTTCTTAACCCAGTTTCCAAAAGCAGAACTCGATTCACCTGATTCATATTAGCCCGATTAGCGAATTGAAATGAATTTTTATCTAACACACTTTTTACTTGCTTTATTCATCCAAATAGCAAACTCATCACCACTCAACTTCACCAACTCTGCTATGTCCCGTGCAGTATCTTGTTGTCAGTCTAATCTAGATCATGTGTAATTGAATGGAATAGATCCCTTTTGGACAAAGTGGAGTCAGATGCTGCAGTGACCACAGGTGTGAGAGGATCTACAATTGGCATCTGGTGTTATCTCTCTGCTTCCACTCCAAATAAAGTTACCTGTTGTTACCTGAACGTCAAATACTAAGAATGGGCGGCCTATGAAAGAATTAGTACTTTCATTAAGTATACTAAACCGGCTAATTGGGAATAGACAAACTGTAAAAAGCCCTCTGAGAACGCCCCTCTCTAACCTTTGTTAGTAAGCTTTTCTGTAGCCTGCCTGTTGATGTATTTTCGGTTTGAACAGTGCACAACATGAAGAGACGGAACACTGGCGGCTTGTCACAATGCCCCCCGATGACATCACAATAGCGCTGCTGCCTAGAAAACAAGCTGCGCAGAAGAAGTTGTTCTTTGGGTGGGAGGGTGGGCTAGTGGAAGGAGGGGGCAATCTCTTTTTTTCCCGGGTGGTAGGGGGATGACAGGAGAAGGGAAGCGGGTGGTGAGAAAGGTACAGAGGGCAGGGTTTGGGGGCTGGGAAGGAAAGGGAAAAGATTAGGGTTTGGGGATGATGAAAGGGCTTTCTACGGGTAAGGATGGCAAAGGGTGGCAGTGACGGAAAGTCAGGCAACCTGTCCTGTCCGTCTTTTTGTATCGTGAATTGGAAAGACTGCAAGGGGGAGGGGAGTTGCTTGCGCCCTAAAGGAGGAGTTATTCAGATTCATTGCAGTGGGCGGCGGCTGCAAAACGCACCATTCTTCTTGTTTTTGCTCTGCAAAGCAGCCTTTTCAAGGGTTGGCTTGGGTGACAAAATGTCTTGTGTAGGCGTGGGTTTGTCTCCCTCTCGCTCTCTCTCCCTAAGATGTGTCCGGCATAGGCCAGGGTGCCACTCGAGGCCCAAACCAATTCTGGTTATCGCTTCTCGGCCTTTTGGCTAAGATCAAGTGTAGTATCTGTTCTTATCAGTTTAATATCTGATACGTCCCCTATCTGGGGACCATATATTAAATGGATTTTTAGAACAGGGAGATGGAAAAAGAGCTTGCTCTGTCCACTCCACGCATTGACCTGGTATTGCAGTACCTCCAGGAACGGTGCACCCCTTCTTAACCCAGTTTCCAAAAGCAGAACTCGATTCACCTGATTCATATTAGCCCGATTAGCGAATTGAAATGAATTTTTATCTAACACACTTTTTACTTGCTTTATTCATCCAAATAGCAAACTCATCACCACTCAACTTCACCAACTCTGCTATGTCCCGTGCAGTATCTTGTTGTCAGTCTAATCTAGATCATGTGTAATTGAATGGAATAGATCCCTTTTGGACAAAGTGGAGTCAGATGCTGCAGTGACCACAGGTGTGAGAGGATCTACAATTGGCATCTGGTGTTATCTCTCTGCTTCCACTCCAAATAAAGTTACCTGTTGTTACCTGAACGTCAAATACTAAGAATGGGCGGCCTATGAAAGAATTAGTACTTTCATTAAGTATACTAAACCGGCTAATTGGGAATAGACAAACTGTAAAAAGCCCTCTGAGAAAGCCCCTCTCTAACCTTTGTTAGTAAGCTTTTCTGTAGCCTGCCTGTTGATGTATTTTCGGTTTGAACAGTGCACAACATGAAGAGACGGAACACTGGCGGCTTGTCACAATGCCCCCCGATGACATCACAATAGCGCTGCTGCCTAGAAAACAAGCTGCGCAGAAGAAGTTGTTCTTTGGGTGGGAGGGTGGGCTAGTGGAAGGAGGGGGCAATCTCTTTTTTTCCCGGGTGGTAGGGGGATGACAGGAGAAGGGAAGCGGGTGGTGAGAAAGGTACAGAGGGCAGGGTTTGGGGGCTGGGAAGGAAAGGGAAAAGATTAGGGTTTGGGGATGATGAAAGGGCTTTCTACGGGTAAGGATGGCAAAGGGTGGCAGTGACGGAAAGTCAGGCAACCTGTCCTGTCCGTCTTTTTGTATCGTGAATTGGAAAGACTGCAAGGGGGAGGGGAGTTGCTTGCGCCCTAAAGGAGGAGTTATTCAGATTCATTGCAGTGGGCGGCGGCTGCAAAACGCACCATTCTTCTTGTTTTTGCTCTGCAAAGCAGCCTTTTCAAGGGTTGGCTTGGGTGACAAAATGTCTTGTGTAGGCGTGGGTTTGTCTCCCTCTCGCTCTCTCTCCCTAAGATGTGTCCGGCATAGGCCAGGGTGCCACTCGAGGCCCAAACCAATTCTGGTTATCGCTTCTCGGCCTTTTGGCTAAGATCAAGTGTAGTATCTGTTCTTATCAGTTTAATATCTGATACGTCCCCTATCTGGGGACCATATATTAAATGGATTTTTAGAACAGGGAGATGGAAAAAGAGCTTGCTCTGTCCACTCCACGCATTGACCTGGTATTGCAGTACCTCCAGGAACGGTGCACCCCTTCTTAACCCAGTTTCCAAAAGCAGAACTCGATTCACCTGATTCATATTAGCCCGATTAGCGAATTGAAATGAATTTTTATCTAACACACTTTTTACTTGCTTTATTCATCCAAATAGCAAACTCATCACCACTCAACTTCACCAACTCTGCTATGTCCCGTGCAGTATCTTGTTGTCAGTCTAATCTAGATCATGTGTAATTGAATGGAATAGATCCCTTTTGGACAAAGTGGAGTCAGATGCTGCAGTGACCACAGGTGTGAGAGGATCTACAATTGGCATCTGGTGTTATCTCTCTGCTTCCACTCCAAATAAAGTTACCTGTTGTTACCTGAACGTCAAATACTAAGAATGGGCGGCCTATGAAAGAATTAGTACTTTCATTAAGTATACTAAACCGGCTAATTGGGAATAGACAAACTGTAAAAAGCCCTCTGAGAAAGCCCCTCTCTAACCTTTGTTAGTAAGCTTTTCTGTAGCCTGCCTGTTGATGTATTTTCGGTTTGAACAGTGCACAACATGAAGAGACGGAACACTGGCGGCTTGTCACAATGCCCCCCGATGACATCACAATAGCGCTGCTGCCTAGAAAACAAGCTGCGCAGAAGAAGTTGTTCTTTGGGTGGGAGGGTGGGCTAGTGGAAGGAGGGGGCAATCTCTTTTTTTCCCGGGTGGTAGGGGGATGACAGGAGAAGGGAAGCGGGTGGTGAGAAAGGTACAGAGGGCAGGGTTTGGGGGCTGGGAAGGAAAGGGAAAAGATTAGGGTTTGGGGATGATGAAAGGGCTTTCTACGGGTAAGGATGGCAAAGGGTGGCAGTGACGGAAAGTCAGGCAACCTGTCCTGTCCGTCTTTTTGTATCGTGAATTGGAAAGACTGCAAGGGGGAGGGGAGTTGCTTGCGCCCTAAAGGAGGAGTTATTCAGATTCATTGCAGTGGGCGGCGGCTGCAAAACGCACCATTCTTCTTGTTTTTGCTCTGCAAAGCAGCCTTTTCAAGGGTTGGCTTGGGTGACAAAATGTCTTGTGTAGGCGTGGGTTTGTCTCCCTCTCGCTCTCTCTCCCTAAGATGTGTCCGGCATAGGCCAGGGTGCCACTCGAGGCCCAAACCAATTCTGGTTATCGCTTCTCGGCCTTTTGGCTAAGATCAAGTGTAGTATCTGTTCTTATCAGTTTAATATCTGATACGTCCCCTATCTGGGGACCATATATTAAATGGATTTTTAGAACAGGGAGATGGAAAAAGAGCTTGCTCTGTCCACTCCACGCATTGACCTGGTATTGCAGTACCTCCAGGAACGGTGCACCCCTTCTTAACCCAGTTTCCAAAAGCAGAACTCGATTCACCTGATTCATATTAGCCCGATTAGCGAATTGAAATGAATTTTTATCTAACACACTTTTTACTTGCTTTATTCATCCAAATAGCAAACTCATCACCACTCAACTTCACCAACTCTGCTATGTCCCGTGCAGTATCTTGTTGTCAGTCTAATCTAGATCATGTGTAATTGAATGGAATAGATCCCTTTTGGACAAAGTGGAGTCAGATGCTGCAGTGACCACAGGTGTGAGAGGATCTACAATTGGCATCTGGTGTTATCTCTCTGCTTCCACTCCAAATAAAGTTACCTGTTGTTACCTGAACGTCAAATACTAAGAATGGGCGGCCTATGAAAGAATTAGTACTTTCATTAAGTATACTAAACCGGCTAATTGGGAATAGACAAACTGTAAAAAGCCCTCTGAGAAAGCCCCTCTCTAACCTTTGTTAGTAAGCTTTTCTGTAGCCTGCCTGTTGATGTATTTTCGGTTTGAACAGTGCACAACATGAAGAGACGGAACACTGGCGGCTTGTCACAATGCCCCCCGATGACATCACAATAGCGCTGCTGCCTAGAAAACAAGCTGCGCAGAAGAAGTTGTTCTTTGGGTGGGAGGGTGGGCTAGTGGAAGGAGGGGGCAATCTCTTTTTTTCCCGGGTGGTAGGGGGATGACAGGAGAAGGGAAGCGGGTGGTGAGAAAGGTACAGAGGGCAGGGTTTGGGGGCTGGGAAGGAAAGGGAAAAGATTAGGGTTTGGGGATGATGAAAGGGCTTTCTACGGGTAAGGATGGCAAAGGGTGGCAGTGACGGAAAGTCAGGCAACCTGTCCTGTCCGTCTTTTTGTATCGTGAATTGGAAAGACTGCAAGGGGGAGGGGAGTTGCTTGCGCCCTAAAGGAGGAGTTATTCAGATTCATTGCAGTGGGCGGCGGCTGCAAAACGCACCATTCTTCTTGTTTTTGCTCTGCAAAGCAGCCTTTTCAAGGGTTGGCTTGGGTGACAAAATGTCTTGTGTAGGCGTGGGTTTGTCTCCCTCTCGCTCTCTCTCCCTAAGATGTGTCCGGCATAGGCCAGGGTGCCACTCGAGGCCCAAACCAATTCTGGTTATCGCTTCTCGGCCTTTTGGCTAAGATCAAGTGTAGTATCTGTTCTTATCAGTTTAATATCTGATACGTCCCCTATCTGGGGACCATATATTAAATGGATTTTTAGAACAGGGAGATGGAAAAAGAGCTTGCTCTGTCCACTCCACGCATTGACCTGGTATTGCAGTACCTCCAGGAACGGTGCACCCCTTCTTAACCCAGTTTCCAAAAGCAGAACTCGATTCACCTGATTCATATTAGCCCGATTAGCGAATTGAAATGAATTTTTATCTAACACACTTTTTACTTGCTTTATTCATCCAAATAGCAAACTCATCACCACTCAACTTCACCAACTCTGCTATGTCCCGTGCAGTATCTTGTTGTCAGTCTAATCTAGATCATGTGTAATTGAATGGAATAGATCCCTTTTGGACAAAGTGGAGTCAGATGCTGCAGTGACCACAGGTGTGAGAGGATCTACAATTGGCATCTGGTGTTATCTCTCTGCTTCCACTCCAAATAAAGTTACCTGTTGTTACCTGAACGTCAAATACTAAGAATGGGCGGCCTATGAAAGAATTAGTACTTTCATTAAGTATACTAAACCGGCTAATTGGGAATAGACAAACTGTAAAAAGCCCTCTGAGAAAGCCCCTCTCTAACCTTTGTTAGTAAGCTTTTCTGTAGCCTGCCTGTTGATGTATTTTCGGTTTGAACAGTGCACAACATGAAGAGACGGAACACTGGCGGCTTGTCACAATGCCCCCCGATGACATCACAATAGCGCTGCTGCCTAGAAAACAAGCTGCGCAGAAGAAGTTGTTCTTTGGGTGGGAGGGTGGGCTAGTGGAAGGAGGGGGCAATCTCTTTTTTTCCCGGGTGGTAGGGGGATGACAGGAGAAGGGAAGCGGGTGGTGAGAAAGGTACAGAGGGCAGGGTTTGGGGGCTGGGAAGGAAAGGGAAAAGATTAGGGTTTGGGGATGATGAAAGGGCTTTCTACGGGTAAGGATGGCAAAGGGTGGCAGTGACGGAAAGTCAGGCAACCTGTCCTGTCCGTCTTTTTGTATCGTGAATTGGAAAGACTGCAAGGGGGAGGGGAGTTGCTTGCGCCCTAAAGGAGGAGTTATTCAGATTCATTGCAGTGGGCGGCGGCTGCAAAACGCACCATTCTTCTTGTTTTTGCTCTGCAAAGCAGCCTTTTCAAGGGTTGGCTTGGGTGACAAAATGTCTTGTGTAGGCGTGGGTTTGTCTCCCTCTCGCTCTCTCTCCCTAAGATGTGTCCGGCATAGGCCAGGGTGCCACTCGAGGCCCAAACCAATTCTGGTTATCGCTTCTCGGCCTTTTGGCTAAGATCAAGTGTAGTATCTGTTCTTATCAGTTTAATATCTGATACGTCCCCTATCTGGGGACCATATATTAAATGGATTTTTAGAACAGGGAGATGGAAAAAGAGCTTGCTCTGTCCACTCCACGCATTGACCTGGTATTGCAGTACCTCCAGGAACGGTGCACCCCTTCTTAACCCAGTTTCCAAAAGCAGAACTCGATTCACCTGATTCATATTAGCCCGATTAGCGAATTGAAATGAATTTTTATCTAACACACTTTTTACTTGCTTTATTCATCCAAATAGCAAACTCATCACCACTCAACTTCACCAACTCTGCTATGTCCCGTGCAGTATCTTGTTGTCAGTCTAATCTAGATCATGTGTAATTGAATGGAATAGATCCCTTTTGGACAAAGTGGAGTCAGATGCTGCAGTGACCACAGGTGTGAGAGGATCTACAATTGGCATCTGGTGTTATCTCTCTGCTTCCACTCCAAATAAAGTTACCTGTTGTTACCTGAACGTCAAATACTAAGAATGGGCGGCCTATGAAAGAATTAGTACTTTCATTAAGTATACTAAACCGGCTAATTGGGAATAGACAAACTGTAAAAAGCCCTCTGAGAAAGCCCCTCTCTAACCTTTGTTAGTAAGCTTTTCTGTAGCCTGCCTGTTGATGTATTTTCGGTTTGAACAGTGCACAACATGAAGAGACGGAACACTGGCGGCTTGTCACAATGCCCCCCGATGACATCACAATAGCGCTGCTGCCTAGAAAACAAGCTGCGCAGAAGAAGTTGTTCTTTGGGTGGGAGGGTGGGCTAGTGGAAGGAGGGGGCAATCTCTTTTTTTCCCGGGTGGTAGGGGGATGACAGGAGAAGGGAAGCGGGTGGTGAGAAAGGTACAGAGGGCAGGGTTTGGGGGCTGGGAAGGAAAGGGAAAAGATTAGGGTTTGGGGATGATGAAAGGGCTTTCTACGGGTAAGGATGGCAAAGGGTGGCAGTGACGGAAAGTCAGGCAACCTGTCCTGTCCGTCTTTTTGTATCGTGAATTGGAAAGACTGCAAGGGGGAGGGGAGTTGCTTGCGCCCTAAAGGAGGAGTTATTCAGATTCATTGCAGTGGGCGGCGGCTGCAAAACGCACCATTCTTCTTGTTTTTGCTCTGCAAAGCAGCCTTTTCAAGGGTTGGCTTGGGTGACAAAATGTCTTGTGTAGGCGTGGGTTTGTCTCCCTCTCGCTCTCTCTCCCTAAGATGTGTCCGGCATAGGCCAGGGTGCCACTCGAGGCCCAAACCAATTCTGGTTATCGCTTCTCGGCCTTTTGGCTAAGATCAAGTGTAGTATCTGTTCTTATCAGTTTAATATCTGATACGTCCCCTATCTGGGGACCATATATTAAATGGATTTTTAGAACAGGGAGATGGAAAAAGAGCTTGCTCTGTCCACTCCACGCATTGACCTGGTATTGCAGTACCTCCAGGAACGGTGCACCCCTTCTTAACCCAGTTTCCAAAAGCAGAACTCGATTCACCTGATTCATATTAGCCCGATTAGCGAATTGAAATGAATTTTTATCTAACACACTTTTTACTTGCTTTATTCATCCAAATAGCAAACTCATCACCACTCAACTTCACCAACTCTGCTATGTCCCGTGCAGTATCTTGTTGTCAGTCTAATCTAGATCATGTGTAATTGAATGGAATAGATCCCTTTTGGACAAAGTGGAGTCAGATGCTGCAGTGACCACAGGTGTGAGAGGATCTACAATTGGCATCTGGTGTTATCTCTCTGCTTCCACTCCAAATAAAGTTACCTGTTGTTACCTGAACGTCAAATACTAAGAATGGGCGGCCTATGAAAGAATTAGTACTTTCATTAAGTATACTAAACCGGCTAATTGGGAATAGACAAACTGTAAAAAGCCCTCTGAGAAAGCCCCTCTCTAACCTTTGTTAGTAAGCTTTTCTGTAGCCTGCCTGTTGATGTATTTTCGGTTTGAACAGTGCACAACATGAAGAGACGGAACACTGGCGGCTTGTCACAATGCCCCCCGATGACATCACAATAGCGCTGCTGCCTAGAAAACAAGCTGCGCAGAAGAAGTTGTTCTTTGGGTGGGAGGGTGGGCTAGTGGAAGGAGGGGGCAATCTCTTTTTTTCCCGGGTGGTAGGGGGATGACAGGAGAAGGGAAGCGGGTGGTGAGAAAGGTACAGAGGGCAGGGTTTGGGGGCTGGGAAGGAAAGGGAAAAGATTAGGGTTTGGGGATGATGAAAGGGCTTTCTACGGGTAAGGATGGCAAAGGGTGGCAGTGACGGAAAGTCAGGCAACCTGTCCTGTCCGTCTTTTTGTATCGTGAATTGGAAAGACTGCAAGGGGGAGGGGAGTTGCTTGCGCCCTAAAGGAGGAGTTATTCAGATTCATTGCAGTGGGCGGCGGCTGCAAAACGCACCATTCTTCTTGTTTTTGCTCTGCAAAGCAGCCTTTTCAAGGGTTGACTTGGGTGACAAAATGTCTTGTGTAGGCGTGGGTTTGTCTCCCTCTCGCTCTCTCTCCCTAAGATGTGTCCGGCATAGGCCAGGGTGCCACTCGAGGCCCAAACCAATTCTGGTTATCGCTTCTCGGCCTTTTGGCTAAGATCAAGTGTAGTATCTGTTCTTATCAGTTTAATATCTGATACGTCCCCTATCTGGGGACCATATATTAAATGGATTTTTAGAACAGGGAGATGGAAAAAGAGCTTGCTCTGTCCACTCCACGCATTGACCTGGTATTGCAGTACCTCCAGGAACGGTGCACCCCTTCTTAACCCAGTTTCCAAAAGCAGAACTCGATTCACCTGATTCATATTAGCCCGATTAGCGAATTGAAATGAATTTTTATCTAACACACTTTTTACTTGCTTTATTCATCCAAATAGCAAACTCATCACCACTCAACTTCACCAACTCTGCTATGTCCCGTGCAGTATCTTGTTGTCAGTCTAATCTAGATCATGTGTAATTGAATGGAATAGATCCCTTTTGGACAAAGTGGAGTCAGATGCTGCAGTGACCACAGGTGTGAGAGGATCTACAATTGGCATCTGGTGTTATCTCTCTGCTTCCACTCCAAATAAAGTTACCTGTTGTTACCTGAACGTCAAATACTAAGAATGGGCGGCCTATGAAAGAATTAGTACTTTCATTAAGTATACTAAACCGGCTAATTGGGAATAGACAAACTGTAAAAAGCCCTCTGAGAAAGCCCCTCTCTAACCTTTGTTAGTAAGCTTTTCTGTAGCCTGCCTGTTGATGTATTTTCGGTTTGAACAGTGCACAACATGAAGAGACGGAACACTGGCGGCTTGTCACAATGCCCCCCGATGACATCACAATAGCGCTGCTGCCTAGAAAACAAGCTGCGCAGAAGAAGTTGTTCTTTGGGTGGGAGGGTGGGCTAGTGGAAGGAGGGGGCAATCTCTTTTTTTCCCGGGTGGTAGGGGGATGACAGGAGAAGGGAAGCGGGTGGTGAGAAAGGTACAGAGGGCAGGGTTTGGGGGCTGGGAAGGAAAGGGAAAAGATTAGGGTTTGGGGATGATGAAAGGGCTTTCTACGGGTAAGGATGGCAAAGGGTGGCAGTGACGGAAAGTCAGGCAACCTGTCCTGTCCGTCTTTTTGTATCGTGAATTGGAAAGACTGCAAGGGGGAGGGGAGTTGCTTGCGCCCTAAAGGAGGAGTTATTCAGATTCATTGCAGTGGGCGGCGGCTGCAAAACGCACCATTCTTCTTGTTTTTGCTCTGCAAAGCAGCCTTTTCAAGGGTTGGCTTGGGTGACAAAATGTCTTGTGTAGGCGTGGGTTTGTCTCCCTCTCGCTCTCTCTCCCTAAGATGTGTCCGGCATAGGCCAGGGTGCCACTCGAGGCCCAAACCAATTCTGGTTATCGCTTCTCGGCCTTTTGGCTAAGATCAAGTGTAGTATCTGTTCTTATCAGTTTAATATCTGATACGTCCCCTATCTGGGGACCATATATTAAATGGATTTTTAGAACAGGGAGATGGAAAAAGAGCTTGCTCTGTCCACTCCACGCATTGACCTGGTATTGCAGTACCTCCAGGAACGGTGCACCCCTTCTTAACCCAGTTTCCAAAAGCAGAACTCGATTCACCTGATTCATATTAGCCCGATTAGCGAATTGAAATGAATTTTTATCTAACACACTTTTTACTTGCTTTATTCATCCAAATAGCAAACTCATCACCACTCAACTTCACCAACTCTGCTATGTCCCGTGCAGTATCTTGTTGTCAGTCTAATCTAGATCATGTGTAATTGAATGGAATAGATCCCTTTTGGACAAAGTGGAGTCAGATGCTGCAGTGACCACAGGTGTGAGAGGATCTACAATTGGCATCTGGTGTTATCTCTCTGCTTCCACTCCAAATAAAGTTACCTGTTGTTACCTGAACGTCAAATACTAAGAATGGGCGGCCTATGAAAGAATTAGTACTTTCATTAAGTATACTAAACCGGCTAATTGGGAATAGACAAACTGTAAAAAGCCCTCTGAGAAAGCCCCTCTCTAACCTTTGTTAGTAAGCTTTTCTGTAGCCTGCCTGTTGATGTATTTTCGGTTTGAACAGTGCACAACATGAAGAGACGGAACACTGGCGGCTTGTCACAATGCCCCCCGATGACATCACAATAGCGCTGCTGCCTAGAAAACAAGCTGCGCAGAAGAAGTTGTTCTTTGGGTGGGAGGGTGGGCTAGTGGAAGGAGGGGGCAATCTCTTTTTTTCCCGGGTGGTAGGGGGATGACAGGAGAAGGGAAGCGGGTGGTGAGAAAGGTACAGAGGGCAGGGTTTGGGGGCTGGGAAGGAAAGGGAAAAGATTAGGGTTTGGGGATGATGAAAGGGCTTTCTACGGGTAAGGATGGCAAAGGGTGGCAGTGACGGAAAGTCAGGCAACCTGTCCTGTCCGTCTTTTTGTATCGTGAATTGGAAAGACTGCAAGGGGGAGGGGAGTTGCTTGCGCCCTAAAGGAGGAGTTATTCAGATTCATTGCAGTGGGCGGCGGCTGCAAAACGCACCATTCTTCTTGTTTTTGCTCTGCAAAGCAGCCTTTTCAAGGGTTGGCTTGGGTGACAAAATGTCTTGTGTAGGCGTGGGTTTGTCTCCCTCTCGCTCTCTCTCCCTAAGATGTGTCCGGCATAGGCCAGGGTGCCACTCGAGGCCCAAACCAATTCTGGTTATCGCTTCTCGGCCTTTTGGCTAAGATCAAGTGTAGTATCTGTTCTTATCAGTTTAATATCTGATACGTCCCCTATCTGGGGACCATATATTAAATGGATTTTTAGAACAGGGAGATGGAAAAAGAGCTTGCTCTGTCCACTCCACGCATTGACCTGGTATTGCAGTACCTCCAGGAACGGTGCACCCCTTCTTAACCCAGTTTCCAAAAGCAGAACTCGATTCACCTGATTCATATTAGCCCGATTAGCGAATTGAAATGAATTTTTATCTAACACACTTTTTACTTGCTTTATTCATCCAAATAGCAAACTCATCACCACTCAACTTCACCAACTCTGCTATGTCCCGTGCAGTATCTTGTTGTCAGTCTAATCTAGATCATGTGTAATTGAATGGAATAGATCCCTTTTGGACAAAGTGGAGTCAGATGCTGCAGTGACCACAGGTGTGAGAGGATCTACAATTGGCATCTGGTGTTATCTCTCTGCTTCCACTCCAAATAAAGTTACCTGTTGTTACCTGAACGTCAAATACTAAGAATGGGCGGCCTATGAAAGAATTAGTACTTTCATTAAGTATACTAAACCGGCTAATTGGGAATAGACAAACTGTAAAAAGCCCTCTGAGAAAGCCCCTCTCTAACCTTTGTTAGTAAGCTTTTCTGTAGCCTGCCTGTTGATGTATTTTCGGTTTGAACAGTGCACAACATGAAGAGACGGAACACTGGCGGCTTGTCACAATGCCCCCCGATGACATCACAATAGCGCTGCTGCCTAGAAAACAAGCTGCGCAGAAGAAGTTGTTCTTTGGGTGGGAGGGTGGGCTAGTGGAAGGAGGGGGCAATCTCTTTTTTTCCCGGGTGGTAGGGGGATGACAGGAGAAGGGAAGCGGGTGGTGAGAAAGGTACAGAGGGCAGGGTTTGGGGGCTGGGAAGGAAAGGGAAAAGATTAGGGTTTGGGGATGATGAAAGGGCTTTCTACGGGTAAGGATGGCAAAGGGTGGCAGTGACGGAAAGTCAGGCAACCTGTCCTGTCCGTCTTTTTGTATCGTGAATTGGAAAGACTGCAAGGGGGAGGGGAGTTGCTTGCGCCCTAAAGGAGGAGTTATTCAGATTCATTGCAGTGGGCGGCGGCTGCAAAACGCACCATTCTTCTTGTTTTTGCTCTGCAAAGCAGCCTTTTCAAGGGTTGGCTTGGGTGACAAAATGTCTTGTGTAGGCGTGGGTTTGTCTCCCTCTCGCTCTCTCTCCCTAAGATGTGTCCGGCATAGGCCAGGGTGCCACTCGAGGCCCAAACCAATTCTGGTTATCGCTTCTCGGCCTTTTGGCTAAGATCAAGTGTAGTATCTGTTCTTATCAGTTTAATATCTGATACGTCCCCTATCTGGGGACCATATATTAAATGGATTTTTAGAACAGGGAGATGGAAAAAGAGCTTGCTCTGTCCACTCCACGCATTGACCTGGTATTGCAGTACCTCCAGGAACGGTGCACCCCTTCTTAACCCAGTTTCCAAAAGCAGAACTCGATTCACCTGATTCATATTAGCCCGATTAGCGAATTGAAATGAATTTTTATCTAACACACTTTTTACTTGCTTTATTCATCCAAATAGCAAACTCATCACCACTCAACTTCACCAACTCTGCTATGTCCCGTGCAGTATCTTGTTGTCAGTCTAATCTAGATCATGTGTAATTGAATGGAATAGATCCCTTTTGGACAAAGTGGAGTCAGATGCTGCAGTGACCACAGGTGTGAGAGGATCTACAATTGGCATCTGGTGTTATCTCTCTGCTTCCACTCCAAATAAAGTTACCTGTTGTTACCTGAACGTCAAATACTAAGAATGGGCGGCCTATGAAAGAATTAGTACTTTCATTAAGTATACTAAACCGGCTAATTGGGAATAGACAAACTGTAAAAAGCCCTCTGAGAAAGCCCCTCTCTAACCTTTGTTAGTAAGCTTTTCTGTAGCCTGCCTGTTGATGTATTTTCGGTTTGAACAGTGCACAACATGAAGAGACGGAACACTGGCGGCTTGTCACAATGCCCCCCGATGACATCACAATAGCGCTGCTGCCTAGAAAACAAGCTGCGCAGAAGAAGTTGTTCTTTGGGTGGGAGGGTGGGCTAGTGGAAGGAGGGGGCAATCTCTTTTTTTCCCGGGTGGTAGGGGGATGACAGGAGAAGGGAAGCGGGTGGTGAGAAAGGTACAGAGGGCAGGGTTTGGGGGCTGGGAAGGAAAGGGAAAAGATTAGGGTTTGGGGATGATGAAAGGGCTTTCTACGGGTAAGGATGGCAAAGGGTGGCAGTGACGGAAAGTCAGGCAACCTGTCCTGTCCGTCTTTTTGTATCGTGAATTGGAAAGACTGCAAGGGGGAGGGGAGTTGCTTGCGCCCTAAAGGAGGAGTTATTCAGATTCATTGCAGTGGGCGGCGGCTGCAAAACGCACCATTCTTCTTGTTTTTGCTCTGCAAAGCAGCCTTTTCAAGGGTTGGCTTGGGTGACAAAATGTCTTGTGTAGGCGTGGGTTTGTCTCCCTCTCGCTCTCTCTCCCTAAGATGTGTCCGGCATAGGCCAGGGTGCCACTCGAGGCCCAAACCAATTCTGGTTATCGCTTCTCGGCCTTTTGGCTAAGATCAAGTGTAGTATCTGTTCTTATCAGTTTAATATCTGATACGTCCCCTATCTGGGGACCATATATTAAATGGATTTTTAGAACAGGGAGATGGAAAAAGAGCTTGCTCTGTCCACTCCACGCATTGACCTGGTATTGCAGTACCTCCAGGAACGGTGCACCCCTTCTTAACCCAGTTTCCAAAAGCAGAACTCGATTCACCTGATTCATATTAGCCCGATTAGCGAATTGAAATGAATTTTTATCTAACACACTTTTTACTTGCTTTATTCATCCAAATAGCAAACTCATCACCACTCAACTTCACCAACTCTGCTATGTCCCGTGCAGTATCTTGTTGTCAGTCTAATCTAGATCATGTGTAATTGAATGGAATAGATCCCTTTTGGACAAAGTGGAGTCAGATGCTGCAGTGACCACAGGTGTGAGAGGATCTACAATTGGCATCTGGTGTTATCTCTCTGCTTCCACTCCAAATAAAGTTACCTGTTGTTACCTGAACGTCAAATACTAAGAATGGGCGGCCTATGAAAGAATTAGTACTTTCATTAAGTATACTAAACCGGCTAATTGGGAATAGACAAACTGTAAAAAGCCCTCTGAGAAAGCCCCTCTCTAACCTTTGTTAGTAAGCTTTTCTGTAGCCTGCCTGTTGATGTATTTTCGGTTTGAACAGTGCACAACATGAAGAGACGGAACACTGGCGGCTTGTCACAATGCCCCCCGATGACATCACAATAGCGCTGCTGCCTAGAAAACAAGCTGCGCAGAAGAAGTTGTTCTTTGGGTGGGAGGGTGGGCTAGTGGAAGGAGGGGGCAATCTCTTTTTTTCCCGGGTGGTAGGGGGATGACAGGAGAAGGGAAGCGGGTGGTGAGAAAGGTACAGAGGGCAGGGTTTGGGGGCTGGGAAGGAAAGGGAAAAGATTAGGGTTTGGGGATGATGAAAGGGCTTTCTACGGGTAAGGATGGCAAAGGGTGGCAGTGACGGAAAGTCAGGCAACCTGTCCTGTCCGTCTTTTTGTATCGTGAATTGGAAAGACTGCAAGGGGGAGGGGAGTTGCTTGCGCCCTAAAGGAGGAGTTATTCAGATTCATTGCAGTGGGCGGCGGCTGCAAAACGCACCATTCTTCTTGTTTTTGCTCTGCAAAGCAGCCTTTTCAAGGGTTGGCTTGGGTGACAAAATGTCTTGTGTAGGCGTGGGTTTGTCTCCCTCTCGCTCTCTCTCCCTAAGATGTGTCCGGCATAGGCCAGGGTGCCACTCGAGGCCCAAACCAATTCTGGTTATCGCTTCTCGGCCTTTTGGCTAAGATCAAGTGTAGTATCTGTTCTTATCAGTTTAATATCTGATACGTCCCCTATCTGGGGACCATATATTAAATGGATTTTTAGAACAGGGAGATGGAAAAAGAGCTTGCTCTGTCCACTCCACGCATTGACCTGGTATTGCAGTACCTCCAGGAACGGTGCACCCCTTCTTAACCCAGTTTCCAAAAGCAGAACTCGATTCACCTGATTCATATTAGCCCGATTAGCGAATTGAAATGAATTTTTATCTAACACACTTTTTACTTGCTTTATTCATCCAAATAGCAAACTCATCACCACTCAACTTCACCAACTCTGCTATGTCCCGTGCAGTATCTTGTTGTCAGTCTAATCTAGATCATGTGTAATTGAATGGAATAGATCCCTTTTGGACAAAGTGGAGTCAGATGCTGCAGTGACCACAGGTGTGAGAGGATCTACAATTGGCATCTGGTGTTATCTCTCTGCTTCCACTCCAAATAAAGTTACCTGTTGTTACCTGAACGTCAAATACTAAGAATGGGCGGCCTATGAAAGAATTAGTACTTTCATTAAGTATACTAAACCGGCTAATTGGGAATAGACAAACTGTAAAAAGCCCTCTGAGAAAGCCCCTCTCTAACCTTTGTTAGTAAGCTTTTCTGTAGCCTGCCTGTTGATGTATTTTCGGTTTGAACAGTGCACAACATGAAGAGACGGAACACTGGCGGCTTGTCACAATGCCCCCCGATGACATCACAATAGCGCTGCTGCCTAGAAAACAAGCTGCGCAGAAGAAGTTGTTCTTTGGGTGGGAGGGTGGGCTAGTGGAAGGAGGGGGCAATCTCTTTTTTTCCCGGGTGGTAGGGGGATGACAGGAGAAGGGAAGCGGGTGGTGAGAAAGGTACAGAGGGCAGGGTTTGGGGGCTGGGAAGGAAAGGGAAAAGATTAGGGTTTGGGGATGATGAAAGGGCTTTCTACGGGTAAGGATGGCAAAGGGTGGCAGTGACGGAAAGTCAGGCAACCTGTCCTGTCCGTCTTTTTGTATCGTGAATTGGAAAGACTGCAAGGGGGAGGGGAGTTGCTTGCGCCCTAAAGGAGGAGTTATTCAGATTCATTGCAGTGGGCGGCGGCTGCAAAACGCACCATTCTTCTTGTTTTTGCTCTGCAAAGCAGCCTTTTCAAGGGTTGGCTTGGGTGACAAAATGTCTTGTGTAGGCGTGGGTTTGTCTCCCTCTCGCTCTCTCTCCCTAAGATGTGTCCGGCATAGGCCAGGGTGCCACTCGAGGCCCAAACCAATTCTGGTTATCGCTTCTCGGCCTTTTGGCTAAGATCAAGTGTAGTATCTGTTCTTATCAGTTTAATATCTGATACGTCCCCTATCTGGGGACCATATATTAAATGGATTTTTAGAACAGGGAGATGGAAAAAGAGCTTGCTCTGTCCACTCCACGCATTGACCTGGTATTGCAGTACCTCCAGGAACGGTGCACCCCTTCTTAACCCAGTTTCCAAAAGCAGAACTCGATTCACCTGATTCATATTAGCCCGATTAGCGAATTGAAATGAATTTTTATCTAACACACTTTTTACTTGCTTTATTCATCCAAATAGCAAACTCATCACCACTCAACTTCACCAACTCTGCTATGTCCCGTGCAGTATCTTGTTGTCAGTCTAATCTAGATCATGTGTAATTGAATGGAATAGATCCCTTTTGGACAAAGTGGAGTCAGATGCTGCAGTGACCACAGGTGTGAGAGGATCTACAATTGGCATCTGGTGTTATCTCTCTGCTTCCACTCCAAATAAAGTTACCTGTTGTTACCTGAACGTCAAATACTAAGAATGGGCGGCCTATGAAAGAATTAGTACTTTCATTAAGTATACTAAACCGGCTAATTGGGAATAGACAAACTGTAAAAAGCCCTCTGAGAAAGCCCCTCTCTAACCTTTGTTAGTAAGCTTTTCTGTAGCCTGCCTGTTGATGTATTTTCGGTTTGAACAGTGCACAACATGAAGAGACGGAACACTGGCGGCTTGTCACAATGCCCCCCGATGACATCACAATAGCGCTGCTGCCTAGAAAACAAGCTGCGCAGAAGAAGTTGTTCTTTGGGTGGGAGGGTGGGCTAGTGGAAGGAGGGGGCAATCTCTTTTTTTCCCGGGTGGTAGGGGGATGACAGGAGAAGGGAAGCGGGTGGTGAGAAAGGTACAGAGGGCAGGGTTTGGGGGCTGGGAAGGAAAGGGAAAAGATTAGGGTTTGGGGATGATGAAAGGGCTTTCTACGGGTAAGGATGGCAAAGGGTGGCAGTGACGGAAAGTCAGGCAACCTGTCCTGTCCGTCTTTTTGTATCGTGAATTGGAAAGACTGCAAGGGGGAGGGGAGTTGCTTGCGCCCTAAAGGAGGAGTTATTCAGATTCATTGCAGTGGGCGGCGGCTGCAAAACGCACCATTCTTCTTGTTTTTGCTCTGCAAAGCAGCCTTTTCAAGGGTTGGCTTGGGTGACAAAATGTCTTGTGTAGGCGTGGGTTTGTCTCCCTCTCGCTCTCTCTCCCTAAGATGTGTCCGGCATAGGCCAGGGTGCCACTCGAGGCCCAAACCAATTCTGGTTATCGCTTCTCGGCCTTTTGGCTAAGATCAAGTGTAGTATCTGTTCTTATCAGTTTAATATCTGATACGTCCCCTATCTGGGGACCATATATTAAATGGATTTTTAGAACAGGGAGATGGAAAAAGAGCTTGCTCTGTCCACTCCACGCATTGACCTGGTATTGCAGTACCTCCAGGAACGGTGCACCCCTTCTTAACCCAGTTTCCAAAAGCAGAACTCGATTCACCTGATTCATATTAGCCCGATTAGCGAATTGAAATGAATTTTTATCTAACACACTTTTTACTTGCTTTATTCATCCAAATAGCAAACTCATCACCACTCAACTTCACCAACTCTGCTATGTCCCGTGCAGTATCTTGTTGTCAGTCTAATCTAGATCATGTGTAATTGAATGGAATAGATCCCTTTTGGACAAAGTGGAGTCAGATGCTGCAGTGACCACAGGTGTGAGAGGATCTACAATTGGCATCTGGTGTTATCTCTCTGCTTCCACTCCAAATAAAGTTACCTGTTGTTACCTGAACGTCAAATACTAAGAATGGGCGGCCTATGAAAGAATTAGTACTTTCATTAAGTATACTAAACCGGCTAATTGGGAATAGACAAACTGTAAAAAGCCCTCTGAGAAAGCCCCTCTCTAACCTTTGTTAGTAAGCTTTTCTGTAGCCTGCCTGTTGATGTATTTTCGGTTTGAACAGTGCACAACATGAAGAGACGGAACACTGGCGGCTTGTCACAATGCCCCCCGATGACATCACAATAGCGCTGCTGCCTAGAAAACAAGCTGCGCAGAAGAAGTTGTTCTTTGGGTGGGAGGGTGGGCTAGTGGAAGGAGGGGGCAATCTCTTTTTTTCCCGGGTGGTAGGGGGATGACAGGAGAAGGGAAGCGGGTGGTGAGAAAGGTACAGAGGGCAGGGTTTGGGGGCTGGGAAGGAAAGGGAAAAGATTAGGGTTTGGGGATGATGAAAGGGCTTTCTACGGGTAAGGATGGCAAAGGGTGGCAGTGACGGAAAGTCAGGCAACCTGTCCTGTCCGTCTTTTTGTATCGTGAATTGGAAAGACTGCAAGGGGGAGGGGAGTTGCTTGCGCCCTAAAGGAGGAGTTATTCAGATTCATTGCAGTGGGCGGCGGCTGCAAAACGCACCATTCTTCTTGTTTTTGCTCTGCAAAGCAGCCTTTTCAAGGGTTGGCTTGGGTGACAAAATGTCTTGTGTAGGCGTGGGTTTGTCTCCCTCTCGCTCTCTCTCCCAAAGATGTGTCCGGCATAGGCCAGGGTGCCACTCGAGGCCCAAACCAATTCTGGTTATCGCTTCTCGGCCTTTTGGCTAAGATCAAGTGTAGTATCTGTTCTTATCAGTTTAATATCTGATACGTCCCCTATCTGGGGACCATATATTAAATGGATTTTTAGAACAGGGAGATGGAAAAAGAGCTTGCTCTGTCCACTCCACGCATTGACCTGGTATTGCAGTACCTCCAGGAACGGTGCACCCCTTCTTAACCCAGTTTCCAAAAGCAGAACTCGATTCACCTGATTCATATTAGCCCGATTAGCGAATTGAAATGAATTTTTATCTAACACACTTTTTACTTGCTTTATTCATCCAAATAGCAAACTCATCACCACTCAACTTCACCAACTCTGCTATGTCCCGTGCAGTATCTTGTTGTCAGTCTAATCTAGATCATGTGTAATTGAATGGAATAGATCCCTTTTGGACAAAGTGGAGTCAGATGCTGCAGTGACCACAGGTGTGAGAGGATCTACAATTGGCATCTGGTGTTATCTCTCTGCTTCCACTCCAAATAAAGTTACCTGTTGTTACCTGAACGTCAAATACTAAGAATGGGCGGCCTATGAAAGAATTAGTACTTTCATTAAGTATACTAAACCGGCTAATTGGGAATAGACAAACTGTAAAAAGCCCTCTGAGAAAGCCCCTCTCTAACCTTTGTTAGTAAGCTTTTCTGTAGCCTGCCTGTTGATGTATTTTCGGTTTGAACAGTGCACAACATGAAGAGACGGAACACTGGCGGCTTGTCACAATGCCCCCCGATGACATCACAATAGCGCTGCTGCCTAGAAAACAAGCTGCGCAGAAGAAGTTGTTCTTTGGGTGGGAGGGTGGGCTAGTGGAAGGAGGGGGCAATCTCTTTTTTTCCCGGGTGGTAGGGGGATGACAGGAGAAGGGAAGCGGGTGGTGAGAAAGGTACAGAGGGCAGGGTTTGGGGGCTGGGAAGGAAAGGGAAAAGATTAGGGTTTGGGGATGATGAAAGGGCTTTCTACGGGTAAGGATGGCAAAGGGTGGCAGTGACGGAAAGTCAGGCAACCTGTCCTGTCCGTCTTTTTGTATCGTGAATTGGAAAGACTGCAAGGGGGAGGGGAGTTGCTTGCGCCCTAAAGGAGGAGTTATTCAGATTCATTGCAGTGGGCGGCGGCTGCAAAACGCACCATTCTTCTTGTTTTTGCTCTGCAAAGCAGCCTTTTCAAGGGTTGGCTTGGGTGACAAAATGTCTTGTGTAGGCGTGGGTTTGTCTCCCTCTCGCTCTCTCTCCCTAAGATGTGTCCGGCATAGGCCAGGGTGCCACTCGAGGCCCAAACCAATTCTGGTTATCGCTTCTCGGCCTTTTGGCTAAGATCAAGTGTAGTCCCTTCGTTGGGTTTGCCTTGGTCTTGGCTGGGAGGGGCCCGGGCTTGCACAACCGCCGGCCTCGGGGATTGTTGCGCCTTTTGGTGCTTACGTCCCCTTATGGCTGGTGGTTCCTGGGCTCGGGAGGCGATCACCTGCGGCACTGCGCTTTTGTGTGGTGGCCGATGACCGTTTTCTGAAATTTGCGGATGAAATCTCATCTGTTCTTATCAGTTTAATATCTGATACGTCCCCTATCTGGGGACCATATATTAAATGGATTTTTAGAACAGGGAGATGGAAAAAGAGCTTGCTCTGTCCACTCCACGCATTGACCTGGTATTGCAGTACCTCCAGGAACGGTGCACCCCTTCTTAACCCAGTTTCCAAAAGCAGAACTCGATTCACCTGATTCATATTAGCCCGATTAGCGAATTGAAATGAATTTTTATCTAACACACTTTTTACTTGCTTTATTCATCCAAATAGCAAACTCATCACCACTCAACTTCACCAACTCTGCTATGTCCCGTGCAGTATCTTGTTGTCAGTCTAATCTAGATCATGTGTAATTGAATGGAATAGATCCCTTTTGGACAAAGTGGAGTCAGATGCTGCAGTGACCACAGGTGTGAGAGGATCTACAATTGGCATCTGGTGTTATCTCTCTGCTTCCACTCCAAATAAAGTTACCTGTTGTTACCTGAACGTCAAATACTAAGAATGGGCGGCCTATGAAAGAATTAGTACTTTCATTAAGTATACTAAACCGGCTAATTGGGAATAGACAAACTGTAAAAAGCCCTCTGAGAAAGCCCCTCTCTAACCTTTGTTAGTAAGCTTTTCTGTAGCCTGCCTGTTGATGTATTTTCGGTTTGAACAGTGCACAACATGAAGAGACGGAACACTGGCGGCTTGTCACAATGCCCCCCGATGACATCACAATAGCGCTGCTGCCTAGAAAACAAGCTGCGCAGAAGAAGTTGTTCTTTGGGTGGGAGGGTGGGCTAGTGGAAGGAGGGGGCAATCTCTTTTTTTCCCGGGTGGTAGGGGGATGACAGGAGAAGGGAAGCGGGTGGTGAGAAAGGTACAGAGGGCAGGGTTTGGGGGCTGGGAAGGAAAGGGAAAAGATTAGGGTTTGGGGATGATGAAAGGGCTTTCTACGGGTAAGGATGGCAAAGGGTGGCAGTGACGGAAAGTCAGGCAACCTGTCCTGTCCGTCTTTTTGTATCGTGAATTGGAAAGACTGCAAGGGGGAGGGGAGTTGCTTGCGTCCTAAAGGAGGAGTTATTCAGATTCATTGCAGTGGGCGGCGGCTGCAAAACGCACCATTCTTCTTGTTTTTGCTCTGCAAAGCAGCCTTTTCAAGGGTTGGCTTGGGTGACAAAATGTCTTGTGTAGGCGTGGGTTTGTCTCCCTCTCGCTCTCTCTCCCTAAGATGTGTCCGGCATAGGCCAGGGTGCCACTCGAGGCCCAAACCAATTCTGGTTATCGCTTCTCGGCCTTTTGGCTAAGATCAAGTGTAGTATCTGTTCTTATCAGTTTAATATCTGATACGTCCCCTATCTGGGGACCATATATTAAATGGATTTTTAGAACAGGGAGATGGAAAAAGAGCTTGCTCTGTCCACTCCACGCATTGACCTGGTATTGCAGTACCTCCAGGAACGGTGCACCCCTTCTTAACCCAGTTTCCAAAAGCAGAACTCGATTCACCTGATTCATATTAGCCCGATTAGCGAATTGAAATGAATTTTTATCTAACACACTTTTTACTTGCTTTATTCATCCAAATAGCAAACTCATCACCACTCAACTTCACCAACTCTGCTATGTCCCGTGCAGTATCTTGTTGTCAGTCTAATCTAGATCATGTGTAATTGAATGGAATAGATCCCTTTTGGACAAAGTGGAGTCAGATGCTGCAGTGACCACAGGTGTGAGAGGATCTACAATTGGCATCTGGTGTTATCTCTCTGCTTCCACTCCAAATAAAGTTACCTGTTGTTACCTGAACGTCAAATACTAAGAATGGGCGGCCTATGAAAGAATTAGTACTTTCATTAAGTATACTAAACCGGCTAATTGGGAATAGACAAACTGTAAAAAGCCCTCTGAGAAAGCCCCTCTCTAACCTTTGTTAGTAAGCTTTTCTGTAGCCTGCCTGTTGATGTATTTTCGGTTTGAACAGTGCACAACATGAAGAGACGGAACACTGGCGGCTTGTCACAATGCCCCCCGATGACATCACAATAGCGCTGCTGCCTAGAAAACAAGCTGCGCAGAAGAAGTTGTTCTTTGGGTGGGAGGGTGGGCTAGTGGAAGGAGGGGGCAATCTCTTTTTTTCCCGGGTGGTAGGGGGATGACAGGAGAAGGGAAGCGGGTGGTGAGAAAGGTACAGAGGGCAGGGTTTGGGGGCTGGGAAGGAAAGGGAAAAGATTAGGGTTTGGGGATGATGAAAGGGCTTTCTACGGGTAAGGATGGAAAAGGGTGGCAGTGACGGAAAGTCAGGCAACCTGTCCTGTCCGTCTTTTTGTATCGTGAATTGGAAAGACTGCAAGGGGGAGGGGAGTTGCTTGCGCCCTAAAGGAGGAGTTATTCAGATTCATTGCAGTGGGCGGCGGCTGCAAAACGCACCATTCTTCTTGTTTTTGCTCTGCAAAGCAGCCTTTTCAAGGGTTGGCTTGGGTGACAAAATGTCTTGTGTAGGCGTGGGTTTGTCTCCCTCTCGCTCTCTCTCCCTAAGATGTGTCCGGCATAGGCCAGGGTGCCACTCGAGGCCCAAACCAATTCTGGTTATCGCTTCTCGGCCTTTTGGCTAAGATCAAGTGTAGTATCTGTTCTTATCAGTTTAATATCTGATACGTCCCCTATCTGGGGACCATATATTAAATGGATTTTTAGAACAGGGAGATGGAAAAAGAGCTTGCTCTGTCCACTCCACGCATTGACCTGGTATTGCAGTACCTCCAGGAACGGTGCACCCCTTCTTAACCCAGTTTCCAAAAGCAGAACTCGATTCACCTGATTCATATTAGCCCGATTAGCGAATTGAAATGAATTTTTATCTAACACACTTTTTACTTGCTTTATTCATCCAAATAGCAAACTCATCACCACTCAACTTCACCAACTCTGCTATGTCCCGTGCAGTATCTTGTTGTCAGTCTAATCTAGATCATGTGTAATTGAATGGAATAGATCCCTTTTGGACAAAGTGGAGTCAGATGCTGCAGTGACCACAGGTGTGAGAGGATCTACAATTGGCATCTGGTGTTATCTCTCTGCTTCCACTCCAAATAAAGTTACCTGTTGTTACCTGAACGTCAAATACTAAGAATGGGCGGCCTATGAAAGAATTAGTACTTTCATTAAGTATACTAAACCGGCTAATTGGGAATAGACAAACTGTAAAAAGCCCTCTGAGAAAGCCCCTCTCTAACCTTTGTTAGTAAGCTTTTCTGTAGCCTGCCTGTTGATGTATTTTCGGTTTGAACAGTGCACAACATGAAGAGACGGAACACTGGCGGCTTGTCACAATGCCCCCCGATGACATCACAATAGCGCTGCTGCCTAGAAAACAAGCTGCGCAGAAGAAGTTGTTCTTTGGGTGGGAGGGTGGGCTAGTGGAAGGAGGGGGCAATCTCTTTTTTTCCCGGGTGGTAGGGGGATGACAGGAGAAGGGAAGCGGGTGGTGAGAAAGGTACAGAGGGCAGGGTTTGGGGGCTGGGAAGGAAAGGGAAAAGATTAGGGTTTGGGGATGATGAAAGGGCTTTCTACGGGTAAGGATGGCAAAGGGTGGCAGTGACGGAAAGTCAGGCAACCTGTCCTGTCCGTCTTTTTGTATCGTGAATTGGAAAGACTGCAAGGGGGAGGGGAGTTGCTTGCGCCCTAAAGGAGGAGTTATTCAGATTCATTGCAGTGGGCGGCGGCTGCAAAACGCACCATTCTTCTTGTTTTTGCTCTGCAAAGCAGCCTTTTCAAGGGTTGGCTTGGGTGACAAAATGTCTTGTGTAGGCGTGGGTTTGTCTCCCTCTCGCTCTCTCTCCCTAAGATGTGTCCGGCATAGGCCAGGGTGCCACTCGAGGCCCAAACCAATTCTGGTTATCGCTTCTCGGCCTTTTGGCTAAGATCAAGTGTAGTATCTGTTCTTATCAGTTTAATATCTGATACGTCCCCTATCTGGGGACCATATATTAAATGGATTTTTAGAACAGGGAGATGGAAAAAGAGCTTGCTCTGTCCACTCCACGCATTGACCTGGTATTGCAGTACCTCCAGGAACGGTGCACCCCTTCTTAACCCAGTTTCCAAAAGCAGAACTCGATTCACCTGATTCATATTAGCCCGATTAGCGAATTGAAATGAATTTTTATCTAACACACTTTTTACTTGCTTTATTCATCCAAATAGCAAACTCATCACCACTCAACTTCACCAACTCTGCTATGTCCCGTGCAGTATCTTGTTGTCAGTCTAATCTAGATCATGTGTAATTGAATGGAATAGATCCCTTTTGGACAAAGTGGAGTCAGATGCTGCAGTGACCACAGGTGTGAGAGGATCTACAATTGGCATCTGGTGTTATCTCTCTGCTTCCACTCCAAATAAAGTTACCTGTTGTTACCTGAACGTCAAATACTAAGAATGGGCGGCCTATGAAAGAATTAGTACTTTCATTAAGTATACTAAACCGGCTAATTGGGAATAGACAAACTGTAAAAAGCCCTCTGAGAAAGCCCCTCTCTAACCTTTGTTAGTAAGCTTTTCTGTAGCCTGCCTGTTGATGTATTTTCGGTTTGAACAGTGCACAACATGAAGAGACGGAACACTGGCGGCTTGTCACAATGCCCCCCGATGACATCACAATAGCGCTGCTGCCTAGAAAACAAGCTGCGCAGAAGAAGTTGTTCTTTGGGTGGGAGGGTGGGCTAATGGAAGGAGGGGGCAATCTCTTTTTTTCCCGGGTGGTAGGGGGATGACAGGAGAAGGGAAGCGGGTGGTGAGAAAGGTACAGAGGGCAGGGTTTGGGGGCTGGGAAGGAAAGGGAAAAGATTAGGGTTTGGGGATGATGAAAGGGCTTTCTACGGGTAAGGATGGCAAAGGGTGGCAGTGACGGAAAGTCAGGCAACCTGTCCTGTCCGTCTTTTTGTATCGTGAATTGGAAAGACTGCAAGGGGGAGGGGAGTTGCTTGCGCCCTAAAGGAGGAGTTATTCAGATTCATTGCAGTGGGCGGCGGCTGCAAAACGCACCATTCTTCTTGTTTTTGCTCTGCAAAGCAGCCTTTTCAAGGGTTGGCTTGGGTGACAAAATGTCTTGTGTAGGCGTGGGTTTGTCTCCCTCTCGCTCTCTCTCCCTAAGATGTGTCCGGCATAGGCCAGGGTGCCACTCGAGGCCCAAACCAATTCTGGTTATCGCTTCTCGGCCTTTTGGCTAAGATCAAGTGTAGTATCTGTTCTTATCAGTTTAATATCTGATACGTCCCCTATCTGGGGACCATATATTAAATGGATTTTTAGAACAGGGAGATGGAAAAAGAGCTTGCTCTGTCCACTCCACGCATTGACCTGGTATTGCAGTACCTCCAGGAACGGTGCACCCCTTCTTAACCCAGTTTCCAAAAGCAGAACTCGATTCACCTGATTCATATTAGCCCGATTAGCGAATTGAAATGAATTTTTATCTAACACACTTTTTACTTGCTTTATTCATCCAAATAGCAAACTCATCACCACTCAACTTCACCAACTCTGCTATGTCCCGTGCAGTATCTTGTTGTCAGTCTAATCTAGATCATGTGTAATTGAATGGAATAGATCCCTTTTGGACAAAGTGGAGTCAGATGCTGCAGTGACCACAGGTGTGAGAGGATCTACAATTGGCATCTGGTGTTATCTCTCTGCTTCCACTCCAAATAAAGTTACCTGTTGTTACCTGAACGTCAAATACTAAGAATGGGCGGCCTATGAAAGAATTAGTACTTTCATTAAGTATACTAAACCGGCTAATTGGGAATAGACAAACTGTAAAAAGCCCTCTGAGAAAGCCCCTCTCTAACCTTTGTTAGTAAGCTTTTCTGTAGCCTGCCTGTTGATGTATTTTCGGTTTGAACAGTGCACAACATGAAGAGACGGAACACTGGCGGCTTGTCACAATGCCCCCCGATGACATCACAATAGCGCTGCTGCCTAGAAAACAAGCTGCGCAGAAGAAGTTGTTCTTTGGGTGGGAGGGTGGGCTAGTGGAAGGAGGGGGCAATCTCTTTTTTTCCCGGGTGGTAGGGGGATGACAGGAGAAGGGAAGCGGGTGGTGAGAAAGGTACAGAGGGCAGGGTTTGGGGGCTGGGAAGGAAAGGGAAAAGATTAGGGTTTGGGGATGATGAAAGGGCTTTCTACGGGTAAGGATGGCAAAGGGTGGCAGTGACGGAAAGTCAGGCAACCTGTCCTGTCCGTCTTTTTGTATCGTGAATTGGAAAGACTGCAAGGGGGAGGGGAGTTGCTTGCGCCCTAAAGGAGGAGTTATTCAGATTCATTGCAGTGGGCGGCGGCTGCAAAACGCACCATTCTTCTTGTTTTTGCTCTGCAAAGCAGCCTTTTCAAGGGTTGGCTTGGGTGACAAAATGTCTTGTGTAGGCGTGGGTTTGTCTCCCTCTCGCTCTCTCTCCCTAAGATGTGTCCGGCATAGGCCAGGGTGCCACTCGAGGCCCAAACCAATTCTGGTTATCGCTTCTCGGCATTTTGGCTAAGATCAAGTGTAGTATCTGTTCTTATCAGTTTAATATCTGATACGTCCCCTATCTGGGGACCATATATTAAATGGATTTTTAGAACAGGGAGATGGAAAAAGAGCTTGCTCTGTCCACTCCACGCATTGACCTGGTATTGCAGTACCTCCAGGAACGGTGCACCCCTTCTTAACCCAGTTTCCAAAAGCAGAACTCGATTCACCTGATTCATATTAGCCCGATTAGCGAATTGAAATGAATTTTTATCTAACACACTTTTTACTTGCTTTATTCATCCAAATAGCAAACTCATCACCACTCAACTTCACCAACTCTGCTATGTCCCGTGCAGTATCTTGTTGTCAGTCTAATCTAGATCATGTGTAATTGAATGGAATAGATCCCTTTTGGACAAAGTGGAGTCAGATGCTGCAGTGACCACAGGTGTGAGAGGATCTACAATTGGCATCTGGTGTTATCTCTCTGCTTCCACTCCAAATAAAGTTACCTGTTGTTACCTGAACGTCAAATACTAAGAATGGGCGGCCTATGAAAGAATTAGTACTTTCATTAAGTATACTAAACCGGCTAATTGGGAATAGACAAACTGTAAAAAGCCCTCTGAGAAAGCCCCTCTCTAACCTTTGTTAGTAAGCTTTTCTGTAGCCTGCCTGTTGATGTATTTTCGGTTTGAACAGTGCACAACATGAAGAGACGGAACACTGGCGGCTTGTCACAATGCCCCCCGATGACATCACAATAGCGCTGCTGCCTAGAAAACAAGCTGCGCAGAAGAAGTTGTTCTTTGGGTGGGAGGGTGGGCTAGTGGAAGGAGGGGGCAATCTCTTTTTTTCCCGGGTGGTAGGGGGATGACAGGAGAAGGGAAGCGGGTGGTGAGAAAGGTACAGAGGGCAGGGTTTGGGGGCTGGGAAGGAAAGGGAAAAGATTAGGGTTTGGGGATGATGAAAGGGCTTTCTACGGGTAAGGATGGCAAAGGGTGGCAGTGACGGAAAGTCAGGCAACCTGTCCTGTCCGTCTTTTTGTATCGTGAATTGGAAAGACTGCAAGGGGGAGGGGAGTTGCTTGCGCCCTAAAGGAGGAGTTATTCAGATTCATTGCAGTGGGCGGCGGCTGCAAAACGCACCATTCTTCTTGTTTTTGCTCTGCAAAGCAGCCTTTTCAAGGGTTGGCTTGGGTGACAAAATGTCTTGTGTAGGCGTGGGTTTGTCTCCCTCTCGCTCTCTCTCCCTAAGATGTGTCCGGCATAGGCCAGGGTGCCACTCGAGGCCCAAACCAATTCTGGTTATCGCTTCTCGGCCTTTTGGCTAAGATCAAGTGTAGTATCTGTTCTTATCAGTTTAATATCTGATACGTCCCCTATCTGGGGACCATATATTAAATGGATTTTTAGAACAGGGAGATGGAAAAAGAGCTTGCTCTGTCCACTCCACGCATTGACCTGGTATTGCAGTACCTCCAGGAACGGTGCACCCCTTCTTAACCCAGTTTCCAAAAGCAGAACTCGATTCACCTGATTCATATTAGCCCGATTAGCGAATTGAAATGAATTTTTATCTAACACACTTTTTACTTGCTTTATTCATCCAAATAGCAAACTCATCACCACTCAACTTCACCAACTCTGCTATGTCCCGTGCAGTATCTTGTTGTCAGTCTAATCTAGATCATGTGTAATTGAATGGAATAGATCCCTTTTGGACAAAGTGGAGTCAGATGCTGCAGTGACCACAGGTGTGAGAGGATCTACAATTGGCATCTGGTGTTATCTCTCTGCTTCCACTCCAAATAAAGTTACCTGTTGTTACCTGAACGTCAAATACTAAGAATGGGCGGCCTATGAAAGAATTAGTACTTTCATTAAGTATACTAAACCGGCTAATTGGGAATAGACAAACTGTAAAAAGCCCTCTGAGAAAGCCCCTCTCTAACCTTTGTTAGTAAGCTTTTCTGTAGCCTGCCTGTTGATGTATTTTCGGTTTGAACAGTGCACAACATGAAGAGACGGAACACTGGCGGCTTGTCACAATGCCCCCCGATGACATCACAATAGCGCTGCTGCCTAGAAAACAAGCTGCGCAGAAGAAGTTGTTCTTTGGGTGGGAGGGTGGGCTAGTGGAAGGAGGGGGCAATCTCTTTTTTTCCCGGGTGGTAGGGGGATGACAGGAGAAGGGAAGCGGGTGGTGAGAAAGGTACAGAGGGCAGGGTTTGGGGGCTGGGAAGGAAAGGGAAAAGATTAGGGTTTGGGGATGATGAAAGGGCTTTCTACGGGTAAGGATGGCAAAGGGTGGCAGTGACGGAAAGTCAGGCAACCTGTCCTGTCCGTCTTTTTGTATCGTGAATTGGAAAGACTGCAAGGGGGAGGGGAGTTGCTTGCGCCCTAAAGGAGGAGTTATTCAGATTCATTGCAGTGGGCGGCGGCTGCAAAACGCACCATTCTTCTTGTTTTTGCTCTGCAAAGCAGCCTTTTCAAGGGTTGGCTTGGGTGACAAAATGTCTTGTGTAGGCGTGGGTTTGTCTCCCTCTCGCTCTCTCTCCCTAAGATGTGTCCGGCATAGGCCAGGGTGCCACTCGAGGCCCAAACCAATTCTGGTTATCGCTTCTCGGCCTTTTGGCTAAGATCAAGTGTAGTATCTGTTCTTATCAGTTTAATATCTGATACGTCCCCTATCTGGGGACCATATATTAAATGGATTTTTAGAACAGGGAGATGGAAAAAGAGCTTGCTCTGTCCACTCCACGCATTGACCTGGTATTGCAGTACCTCCAGGAACGGTGCACCCCTTCTTAACCCAGTTTCCAAAAGCAGAACTCGATTCACCTGATTCATATTAGCCCGATTAGCGAATTGAAATGAATTTTTATCTAACACACTTTTTACTTGCTTTATTCATCCAAATAGCAAACTCATCACCACTCAACTTCACCAACTCTGCTATGTCCCGTGCAGTATCTTGTTGTCAGTCTAATCTAGATCATGTGTAATTGAATGGAATAGATCCCTTTTGGACAAAGTGGAGTCAGATGCTGCAGTGACCACAGGTGTGAGAGGATCTACAATTGGCATCTGGTGTTATCTCTCTGCTTCCACTCCAAATAAAGTTACCTGTTGTTACCTGAACGTCAAATACTAAGAATGGGCGGCCTATGAAAGAATTAGTACTTTCATTAAGTATACTAAACCGGCTAATTGGGAATAGACAAACTGTAAAAAGCCCTCTGAGAAAGCCCCTCTCTAACTTTTGTTAGTAAGCTTTTCTGTAGCCTGCCTGTTGATGTATTTTCGGTTTGAACAGTGCACAACATGAAGAGACGGAACACTGACGGCTTGTCACAATGCCCCCCGATGACATCACAATAGCGCTGCTGCCTAGAAAACAAGCTGCGCAGAAGAAGTTGTTCTTTGGGTGGGAGGGTGGGCTAGTGGAAGGAGGGGGCAATCTCTTTTTTTCCCGGGTGGTAGGGGGATGACAGGAGAAGGGAAGCGGGTGGTGAGAAAGGTACAGAGGGCAGGGTTTGGGGGCTGGGAAGGAAAGGGAAAAGATTAGGGTTTGGGGATGATGAAAGGGCTTTCTACGGGTAAGGATGGCAAAGGGTGGCAGTGACGGAAAGTCAGGCAACCTGTCCTGTCCGTCTTTTTGTATCGTGAATTGGAAAGACTGCAAGGGGGAGGGGAGTTGCTTGCGCCCTAAAGGAGGAGTTATTCAGATTCATTGCAGTGGGCGGCGGCTGCAAAACGCACCATTCTTCTTGTTTTTGCTCTGCAAAGCAGCCTTTTCAAGGGTTGGCTTGGGTGACAAAATGTCTTGTGTAGGCGTGGGTTTGTCTCCCTCTCGCTCTCTCTCCCTAAGATGTGTCCGGCATAGGCCAGGGTGCCACTCGAGGCCCAAACCAATTCTGGTTATCGCTTCTCGGCCTTTTGGCTAAGATCAAGTGTAGTATCTGTTCTTATCAGTTTAATATCTGATACGTCCCCTATCTGGGGACCATATATTAAATGGATTTTTAGAACAGGGAGATGGAAAAAGAGCTTGCTCTGTCCACTCCACGCATTGACCTGGTATTGCAGTACCTCCAGGAACGGTGCACCCCTTCTTAACCCAGTTTCCAAAAGCAGAACTCGATTCACCTGATTCATATTAGCCCGATTAGCGAATTGAAATGAATTTTTATCTAACACACTTTTTACTTGCTTTATTCATCCAAATAGCAAACTCATCACCACTCAACTTCACCAACTCTGCTATGTCCCGTGCAGTATCTTGTTGTCAGTCTAATCTAGATCATGTGTAATTGAATGGAATAGATCCCTTTTGGACAAAGTGGAGTCAGATGCTGCAGTGACCACAGGTGTGAGAGGATCTACAATTGGCATCTGGTGTTATCTCTCTGCTTCCACTCCAAATAAAGTTACCTGTTGTTACCTGAACGTCAAATACTAAGAATGGGCGGCCTATGAAAGAATTAGTACTTTCATTAAGTATACTAAACCGGCTAATTGGGAATAGACAAACTGTAAAAAGCCCTCTGAGAAAGCCCCTCTCTAACCTTTGTTAGTAAGCTTTTCTGTAGCCTGCCTGTTGATGTATTTTCGGTTTGAACAGTGCACAACATGAAGAGACGGAACACTGGCGGCTTGTCACAATGCCCCCCGATGACATCACAATAGCGCTGCTGCCTAGAAAACAAGCTGCGCAGAAGAAGTTGTTCTTTGGGTGGGAGGGTGGGCTAGTGGAAGGAGGGGGCAATCTCTTTTTTTCCCGGGTGGTAGGGGGATGACAGGAGAAGGGAAGCGGGTGGTGAGAAAGGTACAGAGGGCAGGGTTTGGGGGCTGGGAAGGAAAGGGAAAAGATTAGGGTTTGGGGATGATGAAAGGGCTTTCTACGGGTAAGGATGGCAAAGGGTGGCAGTGACGGAAAGTCAGGCAACCTGTCCTGTCCGTCTTTTTGTATCGTGAATTGGAAAGACTGCAAGGGGGAGGGGAGTTGCTTGCGCCCTAAAGGAGGAGTTATTCAGATTCATTGCAGTGGGCGGCGGCTGCAAAACGCACCATTCTTCTTGTTTTTGCTCTGCAAAGCAGCCTTTTCAAGGGTTGGCTTGGGTGACAAAATGTCTTGTGTAGGCGTGGGTTTGTCTCCCTCTCGCTCTCTCTCCCTAAGATGTGTCCGGCATAGGCCAGGGTGCCACTCGAGGCCCAAACCAATTCTGGTTATCGCTTCTCGGCCTTTTGGCTAAGATCAAGTGTAGTATCTGTTCTTATCAGTTTAATATCTGATACGTCCCCTATTTGGGGACCATATATTAAATGGATTTTTAGAACAGGGAGATGGAAAAAGAGCTTGCTCTGTCCACTCCACGCATTGACCTGGTATTGCAGTACCTCCAGGAACGGTGCACCCCTTCTTAACCCAGTTTCCAAAAGCAGAACTCGATTCACCTGATTCATATTAGCCCGATTAGCGAATTGAAATGAATTTTTATCTAACACACTTTTTACTTGCTTTATTCATCCAAATAGCAAACTCATCACCACTCAACTTCACCAACTCTGCTATGTCCCGTGCAGTATCTTGTTGTCAGTCTAATCTAGATCATGTGTAATTGAATGGAATAGATCCCTTTTGGACAAAGTGGAGTCAGATGCTGCAGTGACCACAGGTGTGAGAGGATCTACAATTGGCATCTGGTGTTATCTCTCTGCTTCCACTCCAAATAAAGTTACCTGTTGTTACCTGAACGTCAAATACTAAGAATGGGCGGCCTATGAAAGAATTAGTACTTTCATTAAGTATACTAAACCGGCTAATTGGGAATAGACAAACTGTAAAAAGCCCTCTGAGAAAGCCCCTCTCTAACCTTTGTTAGTAAGCTTTTCTGTAGCCTGCCTGTTGATGTATTTTTGGTTTGAACAGTGCACAACATGAAGAGACGGAACACTGGCGGCTTGTCACAATGCCCCCCGATGACATCACAATAGCGCTGCTGCCTAGAAAACAAGCTGCGCAGAAGAAGTTGTTCTTTGGGTGGGAGGGTGGGCTAGTGGAAGGAGGGGGCAATCTCTTTTTTTCCCGGGTGGTAGGGGGATGACAGGAGAAGGGAAGCGGGTGGTGAGAAAGGTACAGAGGGCAGGGTTTGGGGGCTGGGAAGGAAAGGGAAAAGATTAGGGTTTGGGGATGATGAAAGGGCTTTCTACGGGTAAGGATGGCAAAGGGTGGCAGTGACGGAAAGTCAGGCAACCTGTCCTGTCCGTCTTTTTGTATCGTGAATTGGAAAGACTGCAAGGGGGAGGGGAGTTGCTTGCGCCCTAAAGGAGGAGTTATTCAGATTCATTGCAGTGGGCGGCGGCTGCAAAACGCACCATTCTTCTTGTTTTTGCTCTGCAAAGCAGCCTTTTCAAGGGTTGGCTTGGGTGACAAAATGTCTTGTGTAGGCGTGGGTTTGTCTCCCTCTCGCTCTCTCTCCCTAAGATGTGTCCGGCATAGGCCAGGGTGCCACTCGAGGCCCAAACCAATTCTGGTTATCGCTTCTCGGCCTTTTGGCTAAGATCAAGTGTAGTATCTGTTCTTATCAGTTTAATATCTGATACGTCCCCTATCTGGGGACCATATATTAAATGGATTTTTAGAACAGGGAGATGGAAAAAGAGCTTGCTCTGTCCACTCCACGCATTGACCTGGTATTGCAGTACCTCCAGGAACGGTGCACCCCTTCTTAACCCAGTTTCCAAAAGCAGAACTCGATTCACCTGATTCATATTAGCCCGATTAGCGAATTGAAATGAATTTTTATCTAACACACTTTTTACTTGCTTTATTCATCCAAATAGCAAACTCATCACCACTCAACTTCACCAACTCTGCTATGTCCCGTGCAGTATCTTGTTGTCAGTCTAATCTAGATCATGTGTAATTGAATGGAATAGATCCCTTTTGGACAAAGTGGAGTCAGATGCTGCAGTGACCACAGGTGTGAGAGGATCTACAATTGGCATCTGGTGTTATCTCTCTGCTTCCACTCCAAATAAAGTTACCTGTTGTTACCTGAACGTCAAATACTAAGAATGGGCGGCCTATGAAAGAATTAGTACTTTCATTAAGTATACTAAACCGGCTAATTGGGAATAGACAAACTGTAAAAAGCCCTCTGAGAAAGCCCCTCTCTAACCTTTGTTAGTAAGCTTTTCTGTAGCCTGCCTGTTGATGTATTTTCGGTTTGAACAGTGCACAACATGAAGAGACGGAACACTGGCGGCTTGTCACAATGCCCCCCGATGACATCACAATAGCGCTGCTGCCTAGAAAACAAGCTGCGCAGAAGAAGTTGTTCTTTGGGTGGGAGGGTGGGCTAATGGAAGGAGGGGGCAATCTCTTTTTTTCCCGGGTGGTAGGGGGATGACAGGAGAAGGGAAGCGGGTGGTGAGAAAGGTACAGAGGGCAGGGTTTGGGGGCTGGGAAGGAAAGGGAAAAGATTAGGGTTTGGGGATGATGAAAGGGCTTTCTACGGGTAAGGATGGCAAAGGGTGGCAGTGACGGAAAGTCAGGCAACCTGTCCTGTCCGTCTTTTTGTATCGTGAATTGGAAAGACTGCAAGGGGGAGGGGAGTTGCTTGCGCCCTAAAGGAGGAGTTATTCAGATTCATTGCAGTGGGCGGCGGCTGCAAAACGCACCATTCTTCTTGTTTTTGCTCTGCAAAGCAGCCTTTTCAAGGGTTGGCTTGGGTGACAAAATGTCTTGTGTAGGCGTGGGTTTGTCTCCCTCTCGCTCTCTCTCCCTAAGATGTGTCCGGCATAGGCCAGGGTGCCACTCGAGGCCCAAACCAATTCTGGTTATCGCTTCTCGGCCTTTTGGCTAAGATCAAGTGTAGTATCTGTTCTTATCAGTTTAATATCTGATACGTCCCCTATCTGGGGACCATATATTAAATGGATTTTTAGAACAGGGAGATGGAAAAAGAGCTTGCTCTGTCCACTCCACGCATTGACCTGGTATTGCAGTACCTCCAGGAACGGTGCACCCCTTCTTAACCCAGTTTCCAAAAGCAGAACTCGATTCACCTGATTCATATTAGCCCGATTAGCGAATTGAAATGAATTTTTATCTAACACACTTTTTACTTGCTTTATTCATCCAAATAGCAAACTCATCACCACTCAACTTCACCAACTCTGCTATGTCCCGTGCAGTATCTTGTTGTCAGTCTAATCTAGATCATGTGTAATTGAATGGAATAGATCCCTTTTGGACAAAGTGGAGTCAGATGCTGCAGTGACCACAGGTGTGAGAGGATCTACAATTGGCATCTGGTGTTATCTCTCTGCTTCCACTCCAAATAAAGTTACCTGTTGTTACCTGAACGTCAAATACTAAGAATGGGCGGCCTATGAAAGAATTAGTACTTTCATTAAGTATACTAAACCGGCTAATTGGGAATAGACAAACTGTAAAAAGCCCTCTGAGAAAGCCCCTCTCTAACCTTTGTTAGTAAGCTTTTCTGTAGCCTGCCTGTTGATGTATTTTCGGTTTGAACAGTGCACAACATGAAGAGACGGAACACTGGCGGCTTGTCACAATGCCCCCCGATGACATCACAATAGCGCTGCTGCCTAGAAAACAAGCTGCGCAGAAGAAGTTGTTCTTTGGGTGGGAGGGTGGGCTAGTGGAAGGAGGGGGCAATCTCTTTTTTTCCCGGGTGGTAGGGGGATGACAGGAGAAGGGAAGCGGGTGGTGAGAAAGGTACAGAGGGCAGGGTTTGGGGGCTGGGAAGGAAAGGGAAAAGATTAGGGTTTGGGGATGATGAAAGGGCTTTCTACGGGTAAGGATGGCAAAGGGTGGCAGTGACGGAAAGTCAGGCAACCTGTCCTGTCCGTCTTTTTGTATCGTGAATTGGAAAGACTGCAAGGGGGAGGGGAGTTGCTTGCGCCCTAAAGGAGGAGTTATTCAGATTCATTGCAGTGGGCGGCGGCTGCAAAACGCACCATTCTTCTTGTTTTTGCTCTGCAAAGCAGCCTTTTCAAGGGTTGGCTTGGGTGACAAAATGTCTTGTGTAGGCGTGGGTTTGTCTCCCTCTCGCTCTCTCTCCCTAAGATGTGTCCGGCATAGGCCAGGGTGCCACTCGAGGCCCAAACCAATTCTGGTTATCGCTTCTCGGCCTTTTGGCTAAGATCAAGTGTAGTATCTGTTCTTATCAGTTTAATATCTGATACGTCCCCTATCTGGGGACCATATATTAAATGGATTTTTAGAACAGGGAGATGGAAAAAGAGCTTGCTCTGTCCACTCCACGCATTGACCTGGTATTGCAGTACCTCCAGGAACGGTGCACCCCTTCTTAACCCAGTTTCCAAAAGCAGAACTCGATTCACCTGATTCATATTAGCCCGATTAGCGAATTGAAATGAATTTTTATCTAACACACTTTTTACTTGCTTTATTCATCCAAATAGCAAACTCATCACCACTCAACTTCACCAACTCTGCTATGTCCCGTGCAGTATCTTGTTGTCAGTCTAATCTAGATCATGTGTAATTGAATGGAATAGATCCCTTTTGGACAAAGTGGAGTCAGATGCTGCAGTGACCACAGGTGTGAGAGGATCTACAATTGGCATCTGGTGTTATCTCTCTGCTTCCACTCCAAATAAAGTTACCTGTTGTTACCTGAACGTCAAATACTAAGAATGGGCGGCCTATGAAAGAATTAGTACTTTCATTAAGTATACTAAACCGGCTAATTGGGAATAGACAAACTGTAAAAAGCCCTCTGAGAAAGCCCCTCTCTAACCTTTGTTAGTAAGCTTTTCTGTAGCCTGCCTGTTGATGTATTTTCGGTTTGAACAGTGCACAACATGAAGAGACGGAACACTGGCGGCTTGTCACAATGCCCCCCGATGACATCACAATAGCGCTGCTGCCTAGAAAACAAGCTGCGCAGAAGAAGTTGTTCTTTGGGTGGGAGGGTGGGCTAGTGGAAGGAGGGGGCAATCTCTTTTTTTCCCGGGTGGTAGGGGGATGACAGGAGAAGGGAAGCGGGTGGTGAGAAAGGTACAGAGGGCAGGGTTTGGGGGCTGGGAAGGAAAGGGAAAAGATTAGGGTTTGGGGATGATGAAAGGGCTTTCTACGGGTAAGGATGGCAAAGGGTGGCAGTGACGGAAAGTCAGGCAACCTGTCCTGTCCGTCTTTTTGTATCGTGAATTGGAAAGACTGCAAGGGGGAGGGGAGTTGCTTGCGCCCTAAAGGAGGAGTTATTCAGATTCATTGCAGTGGGCGGCGGCTGCAAAACGCACCATTCTTCTTGTTTTTGCTCTGCAAAGCAGCCTTTTCAAGGGTTGGCTTGGGTGACAAAATGTCTTGTGTAGGCGTGGGTTTGTCTCCCTCTCGCTCTCTCTCCCTAAGATGTGTCCGGCATAGGCCAGGGTGCCACTCGAGGCCCAAACCAATTCTGGTTATCGCTTCTCGGCCTTTTGGCTAAGATCAAGTGTAGTATCTGTTCTTATCAGTTTAATATCTGATACGTCCCCTATCTGGGGACCATATATTAAATGGATTTTTAGAACAGGGAGATGGAAAAAGAGCTTGCTCTGTCCACTCCACGCATTGACCTGGTATTGCAGTACCTCCAGGAACGGTGCACCCCTTCTTAACCCAGTTTCCAAAAGCAGAACTCGATTCACCTGATTCATATTAGCCCGATTAGCGAATTGAAATGAATTTTTATCTAACACACTTTTTACTTGCTTTATTCATCCAAATAGCAAACTCATCACCACTCAACTTCACCAACTCTGCTATGTCCCGTGCAGTATCTTGTTGTCAGTCTAATCTAGATCATGTGTAATTGAATGGAATAGATCCCTTTTGGACAAAGTGGAGTCAGATGCTGCAGTGACCACAGGTGTGAGAGGATCTACAATTGGCATCTGGTGTTATCTCTCTGCTTCCACTCCAAATAAAGTTACCTGTTGTTACCTGAACGTCAAATACTAAGAATGGGCGGCCTATGAAAGAATTAGTACTTTCATTAAGTATACTAAACCGGCTAATTGGGAATAGACAAACTGTAAAAAGCCCTCTGAGAAAGCCCCTCTCTAACCTTTGTTAGTAAGCTTTTCTGTAGCCTGCCTGTTGATGTATTTTCGGTTTGAACAGTGCACAACATGAAGAGACGGAACACTGGCGGCTTGTCACAATGCCCCCCGATGACATCACAATAGCGCTGCTGCCTAGAAAACAAGCTGCGCAGAAGAAGTTGTTCTTTGGGTGGGAGGGTGGGCTAGTGGAAGGAGGGGGCAATCTCTTTTTTTCCCGGGTGGTAGGGGGATGACAGGAGAAGGGAAGCGGGTGGTGAGAAAGGTACAGAGGGCAGGGTTTGGGGGCTGGGAAGGAAAGGGAAAAGATTAGGGTTTGGGGATGATGAAAGGGCTTTCTACGGGTAAGGATGGCAAAGGGTGGCAGTGACGGAAAGTCAGGCAACCTGTCCTGTCCGTCTTTTTGTATCGTGAATTGGAAAGACTGCAAGGGGGAGGGGAGTTGCTTGCGCCCTAAAGGAGGAGTTATTCAGATTCATTGCAGTGGGCGGCGGCTGCAAAACGCACCATTCTTCTTGTTTTTGCTCTGCAAAGCAGCCTTTTCAAGGGTTGGCTTGGGTGACAAAATGTCTTGTGTAGGCGTGGGTTTGTCTCCCTCTCGCTCTCTCTCCCTAAGATGTGTCCGGCATAGGCCAGGGTGCCACTCGAGGCCCAAACCAATTCTGGTTATCGCTTCTCGGCCTTTTGGCTAAGATCAAGTGTAGTATCTGTTCTTATCAGTTTAATATCTGATACGTCCCCTATCTGGGGACCATATATTAAATGGATTTTTAGAACAGGGAGATGGAAAAAGAGCTTGCTCTGTCCACTCCACGCATTGACCTGGTATTGCAGTACCTCCAGGAACGGTGCACCCCTTCTTAACCCAGTTTCCAAAAGCAGAACTCGATTCACCTGATTCATATTAGCCCGATTAGCGAATTGAAATGAATTTTTATCTAACACACTTTTTACTTGCTTTATTCATCCAAATAGCAAACTCATCACCACTCAACTTCACCAACTCTGCTATGTCCCGTGCAGTATCTTGTTGTCAGTCTAATCTAGATCATGTGTAATTGAATGGAATAGATCCCTTTTGGACAAAGTGGAGTCAGATGCTGCAGTGACCACAGGTGTGAGAGGATCTACAATTGGCATCTGGTGTTATCTCTCTGCTTCCACTCCAAATAAAGTTACCTGTTGTTACCTGAACGTCAAATACTAAGAATGGGCGGCCTATGAAAGAATTAGTACTTTCATTAAGTATACTAAACCGGCTAATTGGGAATAGACAAACTGTAAAAAGCCCTCTGAGAAAGCCCCTCTCTAACCTTTGTTAGTAAGCTTTTCTGTAGCCTGCCTGTTGATGTATTTTCGGTTTGAACAGTGCACAACATGAAGAGACGGAACACTGGCGGCTTGTCACAATGCCCCCCGATGACATCACAATAGCGCTGCTGCCTAGAAAACAAGCTGCGCAGAAGAAGTTGTTCTTTGGGTGGGAGGGTGGGCTAGTGGAAGGAGGGGGCAATCTCTTTTTTTCCCGGGTGGTAGGGGGATGACAGGAGAAGGGAAGCGGGTGGTGAGAAAGGTACAGAGGGCAGGGTTTGGGGGCTGGGAAGGAAAGGGAAAAGATTAGGGTTTGGGGATGATGAAAGGGCTTTCTACGGGTAAGGATGGCAAAGGGTGGCAGTGACGGAAAGTCAGGCAACCTGTCCTGTCCGTCTTTTTGTATCGTGAATTGGAAAGACTGCAAGGGGGAGGGGAGTTGCTTGCGCCCTAAAGGAGGAGTTATTCAGATTCATTGCAGTGGGCGGCGGCTGCAAAACGCACCATTCTTCTTGTGTTTGCTCTGCAAAGCAGCCTTTTCAAGGGTTGGCTTGGGTGACAAAATGTCTTCTGTAGGCGTGGGTTTGTCTCCCTCTCGCTCTCTCTCCCTAAGATGTGTCCGGCATAGGCCAGGGTGCCACTCGAGGCCCAAACCAATTCTGGTTATCGCTTCTCGGCCTTTTGGCTAAGATCAAGTGTAGTATCTGTTCTTATCAGAACAAACTGAGCTAGCTACACTTGACGAGATACGATCAGGGAGACAAGCTCCGAAGCCCAGCCGAGACCGAAAGAGGGAGATCGGACGGAAGAAGAGCTTGGCAGAAAGAAGCAAGAAGACGAAGGCTCGGAGAAGACTTGGGGAGACCAGAGGAACTTCGAGGAGGAACACAGCGGGAGAAGACACCCGGAGAAGAATCCAAGATCCAGCTCCGGGAACTCAAGCAGGAACCAGCCATGGCAAGCAAGCCAGAGAAGGCAGCCAGGAAGGCTCAGGACCCAGGGACCTCCAGGAAGGCTCATCCAGAGGCTTCTTCGGCCCAAGAGGCCCCTACCTCCGACGCCAGCCAGCCGGAGGGAGCCCGGACGCCGCCTGAAAAGGCTCCAACCCTGGAGCCTTGGATGCGGCAGACGGTCGCCCTGAAGCTAAAGGCGGTGGATGGTAGGTTGCCGGACATGTCCAGCGACGTGTTCTGCAAGAAGATGATTCTGGATCAGGGCTTCTCCAGGGCGGAAACCCTGAGTGTCCAGACCTTCATGACTGGCATTTTTCTGGTAACCTTTGCCACGGTGAATGCCTGCAGGAGATACTGGGAGGCGATGAACGCAGCGATGCCGGACTCCCCTTTTCATTCTTTTTTAGGATCCTGTCCTATACAGAGGGATGAGAAGAGGATCACGGTCTCCATGCGGAACCCGCACACCCCAGGAAGAGACATCTCCACGTTCCTGGGACGTCTCTGCACAGTGGTGAGGGAGCCATCCCACATCCTTAACGGCAACGGATTCTGGACGGGTAAGTGGTCAGTAACCGTTCGACTCTACAGGGAACCAGCATCCGAGGATGGTCTCCAGCACCTGCCCCCGACATTCTCTCTGGGAAACTCCTATGGTCTCATCTACTACCCGGACATGCCACACAACTGCAGGAAATGTGGCGGGAAAGGGCATTCGATGAAGACCTGCAAGGAGGACGCCTGCAGGGTTTGCCGGGTGACAGGACACAGCTCCAAGGACTGCCCAAAGAAGAAGACTTGCAACCTATGTGGACAGGCGGACCACCTTTACAAGGACTGCCCACAGCGGGAGAAATCCTGGGCAAGGGTTGCCGCGGCGACCCAGTATCGGGTAGTCACAGCTTCGTCGACCAAGGCAGCTACGACCAAGGCCACAGAGGCCAAGGACAAGGCGGCCAAGAACCCGGCGACCGTGGCTCCAGCCGATGCCCCAGCAGCCACGGAGTCCAGGGAAAAGAAGGGTAAGAAAACTGCTGCCCCCTCCCTGGTCCCCCCCCCCTGTCACCCCTGTCCAAACCCCTCCCCCCCCGGCCAACCCTACTGAGGATTCCACTACCTCCACCTCATTTCCCTACTCCTCAGCTGGTCTCCTCACCCCCCCCCCAAAGCCCACTCTCCCTCCCCAGACCATGAGAGCAGAGGGCCTCAGCACTCTTGCACTTTTCACCGAGGAGGATTTTCCAGCTCTTGTCTCCTCAGGTACAGGCCAAAGGAAAAGGAAGGTGGAAGATAGTCCTGTCGCAGAACCGTCCAAGCTGTTCATTGTGGACCTTAACCCACCCCAGGAAGAGGAGGATGGCCTCCTCCCAGAACCGGACGTGTTGGAGCAGATGGTGGAGTCCCTTGTGGCCGAAGAAGAAATGGAGGAGTCGGAAGCCACTGAGGCACCATCCCTGCTTGATCAGCTAGCAGAAGAGGGTCTGCTGGAGATACCCTTACCAGCAGGTGCCAAAGAGGAAGAACCGCCCGACCGGAGTGGTAACTAAGGCACACCGCCTGCTCTAACTTTCTCTTTCCTCCAATGACTGCTAACATTAACATCTTTTCCATTAATGTTAGGAGCATCAGAGACAAGTTCCGACGTCAGACAATTTTTGCGTTCCTTAACACTCAGTCTAGTGATGTATTTTTCCTGCAGGAATGCTCCCTTCCCTCCTCTAGGTCCTTCAACCATCTGGCCAGGGAGTGGACCCATGGCCCATCCTACTGGTCTGGCGGGGGCGACTGTAGGTCCGCGGGGGTCGCCGTGCTGATCAGGGGAAGCGCCTTCACATTGGACTCTGTTCAGGAAATCGTCTGCGGCAGGTTACTGCTCGTGGATGGCACCTGGGCGGGAGAACCTGTCAGGTTCATCAATGTGTATGCTTCTCCTGTGAAGAGCGATCGACTGGAGCTCCTCCAAGCCCTGCGCCCTCAGCTCGCTACCGCCAGGACGGTAGTGATGGCCGGGGATTTCAACTGCCCGATTGAGGAGGATGGACGCAGTTCTGGAACGGCTGCCAAGTTGGACGTCACATCCAAACTGCTCATTGAGATGGTGACCGAAGCCTCTCTTGTGGACGTTGTTGGCTCCATCGGACACGGATCCGTGAACTATTCATGGTGCCGATCCGATGGCTCGCTGCGTTCCAGGATTGACTTTGTGTTTACCTCTCGGGCGGTTGGGCGGAGTGGGCACTCGATGGTCCCCTGCTTCTTCTCTGACCACAGAGCCATTCACTTTCAAGGTGTGCTGGGCCATGGCTTCCCCATTGGCCCGGGCTCCTGGAAGCTGAACTGCTCTCTGCTGGAAAAGGGTGAGATTCTGGAGGAGCTTAGAGCTGCCTACTCCACGTGGCGGGCCTACAAGGCGGGCTTCCAGTCTGTTTCTGACTGGTGGGAATACGTTAAACTCGAGTTCCGTTTCTTCTTTCAGGCAAAGAGTCAACAACAGGCGTGTCTGAAGAGGAGGGACTTCAGGAGACTCCAGCGTGAGCTGCGTTCCCTGCAGGACCTTCTTCGATGCGGCTGGGACGTGAGAGAGGAGCTGGAGGAGACTAAGAGGAGCCTGAAAAGGCACTTCGAGGAGGAGTCCGAGCGAATTGTCTTCCGTTCCAAAGTGGAGAACCTGGAGAAGGGTGAGAAATGTAACTCGTTCTTTTTCAGGAAACTCCACGCCGGTCACACGCCCATGAATGAACTACGAGACGAGAGTGGAAACATGCGACGCGGGAAAGAGAACGTGATGAAGGTCGTCAGCGACTTCTACAGCGAACTCTACGCCCGCAAGACTACTGACCCCGAGGCCGCCGATAAGTTCCTGTCAGGTATCACTAACCATCTTGACCCTGCAGACGCGGCGGCCATGGATGTTCCTCTGACGGTGGACGAGCTGCTCTCGGCCGCCAAATCCTTTAGTTCTGGCAGGACACCGGGCAGTGACGGCCTCCCAGCAGAGCTCTATGTAGCGCTGGGGGACCTAATCTGTCCGGACCTGTTAGGGCTGTATGAGGAGATGGTGGTGGAGGGCAGAATGCCTCCATCTCTGAGGGAAGGAATGGTCACGATCCTGTACAAGCGTAAAGGAGAGAGGTGCGACCTGAAGAATTGGCGTCCCATCACCCTTCTGAACGTCGACTACAAGATCCTGGCCAAGACGATGGCAACGAGATTGAAGACTGTTATCGGACGGATCATCCACCCGGATCAGACCTGCGGCATCCCCGGACGTCGCATCGCAGACAGCCTGGCTCTCATGCGGGACACGGTCGAGTACATCAAAGCCCGCCGGGTGCACGCAGCCCTGATCTCGTTGGATCAGGAAAAGGCCTTCGACCGTGTTTCCCATGAGTTCCTGGGCAAAGCTCTGCACAGGTTAGGTTTGGGTAACATGTTTTGCTTGTATGTCCAACTAATGTATTTTGATATTCACAGCTCGGTATTGGTGAACGGCTGGAAGACTGACCCCTTCCCGGTCCTCTCAGGGGTCAGACAAGGCTGTCCTCTGTCACCTCTTCTTTTTGTTTGTGTTATAGAACTCTTTGCAGAGGCTATCCGGCGGAATGGAGAGATCAGAGGGATCACCGCACCAGGACCAGAACGCTTCGAGGTCAAGTGCTCGCTCTACATGGACGACGTGACCGTCTTCTGCGCGGACCGGCGCTCAGTCGACACCCTCGTCCAGACCTGTGAGACCTTCGGACGGGCTTCGGGAGCCAAAGTCAACTGCGGGAAGTCGGAAGCCATGCTCTTCGGGGACTGGCAGCCGGCCTCTTCCGCCCCCTTCCCTTTCAGCATCCAGCCGGATTTCATCAAGGTTCTTGGAGTCTGGTTCGGGAAGGAAGGAGCAGCCCTCAAGTCCTGGGAGGAACGCTTGACCAAGATCACCCAACGGATCGGTCTGTGGAGCCTCAGACGCCTCACCTGTGAGGGCAAAGCACTGGTCCTGCGTAACGAGGTACTGCCCGTGCTGCAGTACACGGCCCAGGCCTGGCCCCCCCTTGCCACCGTGTGCAGGGCCATTACCAGGACGGTGTTTCGTTTTGTCTGGGGATCCAAGATGGACAGAGTAAAGCGGAGCATCATGTACAAGGATCCTCGCAAGGGTGGGAAGGGCGTACCCGATATCCCCACCCTCCTGCGATCCTCCTTCGTATGTGACTGCGTTCGCCGAACTCTGCGAGTCAAGAGAGGTTCCGCGGGTGGGTCCATGTCTCGCTTCTTCCTGCTCCCCCTTTGGAGACGGTTAGGCTGGGACAAGTGGGACAGCTCCTTCCCCTACAACTGGACGGCGCCATGGTTCTACGGAGACGTGGTTCGGTTTGTGAGGGAACACCAACTGGAGGGACTCAAGCCTGATTTGTGGAAGCCAAAGACTATCCACAAACTCATCAGAGCCAAGGACGAAATGGAGAACATTCCAGGACTTCATCACGACACACTGGAGACTGTTTGGACAAACGTGTCATCGGCTGGATTGACCAACGGGCACAAGGACTTGTCATGGATGGCGATACAGGGCGGACTGCCCGTCCGGTCATTCATGCACGCCCGGAACCTGTGCAAAACCCGGTACTGCCCAAGGTGCCCCTTCGTGGAGGAAACATCGCTGCACGCCTTTTGGGACTGCCGTTTCGCACAGCGCCTGTTGGTTGCCCTGGAGGATGACCTGAGGAACTCCGTCCCCAGAGGGAGCCTATCGTACCATTCCGTACTTTATGGACTCTTCCCTGGGACTCACACCGTTGGAGCCATCCAGGAGGCTTGGCGCCTTATGAACTGCTTTAAGGACGCTATATGGGTCGCCAGGAACCGGCTCATCTTGAAGAGGGAGAGGATGTCTATCCAGGATTGCCGCAGGCTGACCCACAGCCTGCTCAGAGACTATTCCATCATGGACAGTCCGGACGACAGCGCCGAGGAGGAGGTTTAGACCTCTTCCATGCCCCCTCCCTCCTTTTCCCGTTATGTGCGTCTTTCAATAAAGCTTCGGGCCTGTGATTTCCCCACCCTATCCCCCTTTTCCCCTACCCCCATCCCCCAATCGCCGGTTCGTCGTTATTTATTGTCTAACTTTTTCTTTCAGCTTGAGTGTTATGGATAAGCATAGGAGGGTGATGTATAGTTTAGTGCGTCGTACTCTATGGCTATGTAAGAAGGATTGTATAGTTCTGTGTGTACGGGGCTGCGGCACTGTACACGGTTTGTTACCTTTTTGTGAGTAGTGCATGATAATAAAGATGCTGTTAAATCAAAAAAATCTGTTCTTATCAGTTTAATATCTGATACGTCCCCTATCTGGGGACCATATATTAAATGGATTTTTAGAACAGGGAGATGGAAAAAGAGCTTGCTCTGTCCACTCCACGCATTGACCTGGTATTGCAGTACCTCCAGGAACGGTGCACCCCTTCTTAACCCAGTTTCCAAAAGCAGAACTCGATTCACCTGATTCATATTAGCCCGATTAGCGAATTGAAATGAATTTTTATCTAACACACTTTTTACTTGCTTTATTCATCCAAATAGCAAACTCATCACCACTCAACTTCACCAACTCTGCTATGTCCCGTGCAGTATCTTGTTGTCAGTCTAATCTAGATCATGTGTAATTGAATGGAATAGATCCCTTTTGGACAAAGTGGAGTCAGATGCTGCAGTGACCACAGGTGTGAGAGGATCTACAATTGGCATCTGGTGTTATCTCTCTGCTTCCACTCCAAATAAAGTTACCTGTTGTTACCTGAACGTCAAATACTAAGAATGGGCGGCCTATGAAAGAATTAGTACTTTCATTAAGTATACTAAACCGGCTAATTGGGAATAGACAAACTGTAAAAAGCCCTCTGAGAAAGCCCCTCTCTAACCTTTGTTAGTAAGCTTTTCTGTAGCCTGCCTGTTGATGTATTTTCGGTTTGAACAGTGCACAACATGAAGAGACGGAACACTGGCGGCTTGTCACAATGCCCCCCGATGACATCACAATAGCGCTGCTGCCTAGAAAACAAGCTGCGCAGAAGAAGTTGTTCTTTGGGTGGGAGGGTGGGCTAGTGGAAGGAGGGGGCAATCTCTTTTTTTCCCGGGTGGTAGGGGGATGACAGGAGAAGGGAAGCGGGTGGTGAGAAAGGTACAGAGGGCAGGGTTTGGGGGCTGGGAAGGAAAGGGAAAAGATTAGGGTTTGGGGATGATGAAAGGGCTTTCTACGGGTAAGGATGGCAAAGGGTGGCAGTGACGGAAAGTCAGGCAACCTGTCCTGTCCGTCTTTTTGTATCGTGAATTGGAAAGACTGCAAGGGGGAGGGGAGTTGCTTGCGCCCTAAAGGAGGAGTTATTCAGATTCATTGCAGTGGGCGGCGGCTGCAAAACGCACCATTCTTCTTGTTTTTGCTCTGCAAAGCAGCCTTTTCAAGGGTTGGCTTGGGTGACAAAATGTCTTGTGTAGGCGTGGGTTTGTCTCCCTCTCGCTCTCTCTCCCTAAGATGTGTCCGGCATAGGCCAGGGTGCCACTCGAGGCCCAAACCAATTCTGGTTATCGCTTCTCGGCCTTTTGGCTAAGATCAAGTGTAGTATCTGTTCTTATCAGTTTAATATCTGATACGTCCCCTATCTGGGGACCATATATTAAATGGATTTTTAGAACAGGGAGATGGAAAAAGAGCTTGCTCTGTCCACTCCACGCATTGACCTGGTATTGCAGTACCTCCAGGAACGGTGCACCCCTTCTTAACCCAGTTTCCAAAAGCAGAACTCGATTCACCTGATTCATATTAGCCCGATTAGCGAATTGAAATGAATTTTTATCTAACACACTTTTTACTTGCTTTATTCATCCAAATAGCAAACTCATCACCACTCAACTTCACCAACTCTGCTATGTCCCGTGCAGTATCTTGTTGTCAGTCTAATCTAGATCATGTGTAATTGAATGGAATAGATCCCTTTTGGACAAAGTGGAGTCAGATGCTGCAGTGACCACAGGTGTGAGAGGATCTACAATTGGCATCTGGTGTTATCTCTCTGCTTCCACTCCAAATAAAGTTACCTGTTGTTACCTGAACGTCAAATACTAAGAATGGGCGGCCTATGAAAGAATTAGTACTTTCATTAAGTATACTAAACCGGCTAATTGGGAATAGACAAACTGTAAAAAGCCCTCTGAGAAAGCCCCTCTCTAACCTTTGTTAGTAAGCTTTTCTGTAGCCTGCCTGTTGATGTATTTTCGGTTTGAACAGTGCACAACATGAAGAGACGGAACACTGGCGGCTTGTCACAATGCCCCCCGATGACATCACAATAGCGCTGCTGCCTAGAAAACAAGCTGCGCAGAAGAAGTTGTTCTTTGGGTGGGAGGGTGGGCTAGTGGAAGGAGGGGGCAATCTCTTTTTTTCCCGGGTGGTAGGGGGATGACAGGAGAAGGGAAGCGGGTGGTGAGAAAGGTACAGAGGGCAGGGTTTGGGGGCTGGGAAGGAAAGGGAAAAGATTAGGGTTTGGGGATGATGAAAGGGCTTTCTACGGGTAAGGATGGCAAAGGGTGGCAGTGACGGAAAGTCAGGCAACCTGTCCTGTCCGTCTTTTTGTATCGTGAATTGGAAAGACTGCAAGGGGGAGGGGAGTTGCTTGCGCCCTAAAGGAGGAGTTATTCAGATTCATTGCAGTGGGCGGCGGCTGCAAAACGCACCATTCTTCTTGTTTTTGCTCTGCAAAGCAGCCTTTTCAAGGGTTGGCTTGGGTGACAAAATGTCTTGTGTAGGCGTGGGTTTGTCTCCCTCTCGCTCTCTCTCCCTAAGATGTGTCCGGCATAGGCCAGGGTGCCACTCGAGGCCCAAACCAATTCTGGTTATCGCTTCTCGGCCTTTTGGCTAAGATCAAGTGTAGTATCTGTTCTTATCAGTTTAATATCTGATACGTCCCCTATCTGGGGACCATATATTAAATGGATTTTTAGAACAGGGAGATGGAAAAAGAGCTTGCTCTGTCCACTCCACGCATTGACCTGGTATTGCAGTACCTCCAGGAACGGTGCACCCCTTCTTAACCCAGTTTCCAAAAGCAGAACTCGATTCACCTGATTCATATTAGCCCGATTAGCGAATTGAAATGAATTTTTATCTAACACACTTTTTACTTGCTTTATTCATCCAAATAGCAAACTCATCACCACTCAACTTCACCAACTCTGCTATGTCCCGTGCAGTATCTTGTTGTCAGTCTAATCTAGATCATGTGTAATTGAATGGAATAGATCCCTTTTGGACAAAGTGGAGTCAGATGCTGCAGTGACCACAGGTGTGAGAGGATCTACAATTGGCATCTGGTGTTATCTCTCTGCTTCCACTCCAAATAAAGTTACCTGTTGTTACCTGAACGTCAAATACTAAGAATGGGCGGCCTATGAAAGAATTAGTACTTTCATTAAGTATACTAAACCGGCTAATTGGGAATAGACAAACTGTAAAAAGCCCTCTGAGAAAGCCCCTCTCTAACCTTTGTTAGTAAGCTTTTCTGTAGCCTGCCTGTTGATGTATTTTCGGTTTGAACAGTGCACAACATGAAGAGACGGAACACTGGCGGCTTGTCACAATGCCCCCCGATGACATCACAATAGCGCTGCTGCCTAGAAAACAAGCTGCGCAGAAGAAGTTGTTCTTTGGGTGGGAGGGTGGGCTAGTGGAAGGAGGGGGCAATCTCTTTTTTTCCCGGGTGGTAGGGGGATGACAGGAGAAGGGAAGCGGGTGGTGAGAAAGGTACAGAGGGCAGGGTTTGGGGGCTGGGAAGGAAAGGGAAAAGATTAGGGTTTGGGGATGATGAAAGGGCTTTCTACGGGTAAGGATGGCAAAGGGTGGCAGTGACGGAAAGTCAGGCAACCTGTCCTGTCCGTCTTTTTGTATCGTGAATTGGAAAGACTGCAAGGGGGAGGGGAGTTGCTTGCGCCCTAAAGGAGGAGTTATTCAGATTCATTGCAGTGGGCGGCGGCTGCAAAACGCACCATTCTTCTTGTTTTTGCTCTGCAAAGCAGCCTTTTCAAGGGTTGGCTTGGGTGACAAAATGTCTTGTGTAGGCGTGGGTTTGTCTCCCTCTCGCTCTCTCTCCCTAAGATGTGTCCGGCATAGGCCAGGGTGCCACTCGAGGCCCAAACCAATTCTGGTTATCGCTTCTCGGCCTTTTGGCTAAGATCAAGTGTAGTATCTGTTCTTATCAGTTTAATATCTGATACGTCCCCTATCTGGGGACCATATATTAAATGGATTTTTAGAACAGGGAGATGGAAAAAGAGCTTGCTCTGTCCACTCCACGCATTGACCTGGTATTGCAGTACCTCCAGGAACGGTGCACCCCTTCTTAACCCAGTTTCCAAAAGCAGAACTCGATTCACCTGATTCATATTAGCCCGATTAGCGAATTGAAATGAATTTTTATCTAACACACTTTTTACTTGCTTTATTCATCCAAATAGCAAACTCATCACCACTCAACTTCACCAACTCTGCTATGTCCCGTGCAGTATCTTGTTGTCAGTCTAATCTAGATCATGTGTAATTGAATGGAATAGATCCCTTTTGGACAAAGTGGAGTCAGATGCTGCAGTGACCACAGGTGTGAGAGGATCTACAATTGGCATCTGGTGTTATCTCTCTGCTTCCACTCCAAATAAAGTTACCTGTTGTTACCTGAACGTCAAATACTAAGAATGGGCGGCCTATGAAAGAATTAGTACTTTCATTAAGTATACTAAACCGGCTAATTGGGAATAGACAAACTGTAAAAAGCCCTCTGAGAAAGCCCCTCTCTAACCTTTGTTAGTAAGCTTTTCTGTAGCCTGCCTGTTGATGTATTTTCGGTTTGAACAGTGCACAACATGAAGAGACGGAACACTGGCGGCTTGTCACAATGCCCCCCGATGACATCACAATAGCGCTGCTGCCTAGAAAACAAGCTGCGCAGAAGAAGTTGTTCTTTGGGTGGGAGGGTGGGCTAGTGGAAGGAGGGGGCAATCTCTTTTTTTCCCGGGTGGTAGGGGGATGACAGGAGAAGGGAAGCGGGTGGTGAGAAAGGTACAGAGGGCAGGGTTTGGGGGCTGGGAAGGAAAGGGAAAAGATTAGGGTTTGGGGATGATGAAAGGGCTTTCTACGGGTAAGGATGGCAAAGGGTGGCAGTGACGGAAAGTCAGGCAACCTGTCCTGTCCGTCTTTTTGTATCGTGAATTGGAAAGACTGCAAGGGGGAGGGGAGTTGCTTGCGCCCTAAAGGAGGAGTTATTCAGATTCATTGCAGTGGGCGGCGGCTGCAAAACGCACCATTCTTCTTGTTTTTGCTCTGCAAAGCAGCCTTTTCAAGGGTTGGCTTGGGTGACAAAATGTCTTGTGTAGGCGTGGGTTTGTCTCCCTCTCGCTCTCTCTCCCTAAGATGTGTCCGGCATAGGCCAGGGTGCCACTCGAGGCCCAAACCAATTCTGGTTATCGCTTCTCGGCCTTTTGGCTAAGATCAAGTGTAGTATCTGTTCTTATCAGTTTAATATCTGATACGTCCCCTATCTGGGGACCATATATTAAATGGATTTTTAGAACAGGGAGATGGAAAAAGAGCTTGCTCTGTCCACTCCACGCATTGACCTGGTATTGCAGTACCTCCAGGAACGGTGCACCCCTTCTTAACCCAGTTTCCAAAAGCAGAACTCGATTCACCTGATTCATATTAGCCCGATTAGCGAATTGAAATGAATTTTTATCTAACACACTTTTTACTTGCTTTATTCATCCAAATAGCAAACTCATCACCACTCAACTTCACCAACTCTGCTATGTCCCGTGCAGTATCTTGTTGTCAGTCTAATCTAGATCATGTGTAATTGAATGGAATAGATCCCTTTTGGACAAAGTGGAGTCAGATGCTGCAGTGACCACAGGTGTGAGAGGATCTACAATTGGCATCTGGTGTTATCTCTCTGCTTCCACTCCAAATAAAGTTACCTGTTGTTACCTGAACGTCAAATACTAAGAATGGGCGGCCTATGAAAGAATTAGTACTTTCATTAAGTATACTAAACCGGCTAATTGGGAATAGACAAACTGTAAAAAGCCCTCTGAGAAAGCCCCTCTCTAACCTTTGTTAGTAAGCTTTTCTGTAGCCTGCCTGTTGATGTATTTTCGGTTTGAACAGTGCACAACATGAAGAGACGGAACACTGGCGGCTTGTCACAATGCCCCCCGATGACATCACAATAGCGCTGCTGCCTAGAAAACAAGCTGCGCAGAAGAAGTTGTTCTTTGGGTGGGAGGGTGGGCTAGTGGAAGGAGGGGGCAATCTCTTTTTTTCCCGGGTGGTAGGGGGATGACAGGAGAAGGGAAGCGGGTGGTGAGAAAGGTACAGAGGGCAGGGTTTGGGGGCTGGGAAGGAAAGGGAAAAGATTAGGGTTTGGGGATGATGAAAGGGCTTTCTACGGGTAAGGATGGCAAAGGGTGGCAGTGACGGAAAGTCAGGCAACCTGTCCTGTCCGTCTTTTTGTATCGTGAATTGGAAAGACTGCAAGGGGGAGGGGAGTTGCTTGCGCCCTAAAGGAGGAGTTATTCAGATTCATTGCAGTGGGCGGCGGCTGCAAAACGCACCATTCTTCTTGTTTTTGCTCTGCAAAGCAGCCTTTTCAAGGGTTGGCTTGGGTGACAAAATGTCTTGTGTAGGCGTGGGTTTGTCTCCCTCTCGCTCTCTCTCCCTAAGATGTGTCCGGCATAAGCCAGGGTGCCACTCGAGGCCCAAACCAATTCTGGTTATCGCTTCTCGGCCTTTTGGCTAAGATCAAGTGTAGTATCTGTTCTTATCAGTTTAATATCTGATACGTCCCCTATCTGGGGACCATATATTAAATGGATTTTTAGAACAGGGAGATGGAAAAAGAGCTTGCTCTGTCCACTCCACGCATTGACCTGGTATTGCAGTACCTCCAGGAACGGTGCACCCCTTCTTAACCCAGTTTCCAAAAGCAGAACTCGATTCACCTGATTCATATTAGCCCGATTAGCGAATTGAAATGAATTTTTATCTAACACACTTTTTACTTGCTTTATTCATCCAAATAGCAAACTCATCACCACTCAACTTCACCAACTCTGCTATGTCCCGTGCAGTATCTTGTTGTCAGTCTAATCTAGATCATGTGTAATTGAATGGAATAGATCCCTTTTGGACAAAGTGGAGTCAGATGCTGCAGTGACCACAGGTGTGAGAGGATCTACAATTGGCATCTGGTGTTATCTCTCTGCTTCCACTCCAAATAAAGTTACCTGTTGTTACCTGAACGTCAAATACTAAGAATGGGCGGCCTATGAAAGAATTAGTACTTTCATTAAGTATACTAAACCGGCTAATTGGGAATAGACAAACTGTAAAAAGCCCTCTGAGAAAGCCCCTCTCTAACCTTTGTTAGTAAGCTTTTCTGTAGCCTGCCTGTTGATGTATTTTCGGTTTGAACAGTGCACAACATGAAGAGACGGAACACTGGCGGCTTGTCACAATGCCCCCCGATGACATCACAATAGCGCTGCTGCCTAGAAAACAAGCTGCGCAGAAGAAGTTGTTCTTTGGGTGGGAGGGTGGGCTAGTGGAAGGAGGGGGCAATCTCTTTTTTTCCCGGGTGGTAGGGGGATGACAGGAGAAGGGAAGCGGGTGGTGAGAAAGGTACAGAGGGCAGGGTTTGGGGGCTGGGAAGGAAAGGGAAAAGATTAGGGTTTGGGGATGATGAAAGGGCTTTCTACGGGTAAGGATGGCAAAGGGTGGCAGTGACGGAAAGTCAGGCAACCTGTCCTGTCCGTCTTTTTGTATCGTGAATTGGAAAGACTGCAAGGGGGAGGGGAGTTGCTTGCGCCCTAAAGGAGGAGTTATTCAGATTCATTGCAGTGGGCGGCGGCTGCAAAACGCACCATTCTTCTTGTTTTTGCTCTGCAAAGCAGCCTTTTCAAGGGTTGGCTTGGGTGACAAAATGTCTTGTGTAGGCGTGGGTTTGTCTCCCTCTCGCTCTCTCTCCCTAAGATGTGTCCGGCATAGGCCAGGGTGCCACTCGAGGCCCAAACCAATTCTGGTTATCGCTTCTCGGCCTTTTGGCTAAGATCAAGTGTAGTATCGTTCGAAAAGGTGGTTTAAGGCTCCGGCCACCTTAGTACAATGATGCAATGCACACTGGAAGGTTGCGCTTGTTAGTACTTTGGGAGGATAGTATATCCATCTAGAGGAAACCATGGCCCTACCAGGATCGAGGCTATTAGACTGAGTAAGTGTGGGGGCTATGGTGCAATGTGCCCCAGGATTGACGACCCTGGAGTGAGTCTGAGCTTGCTGGCTTTGGACCCCGGCAAGCCTTGGGCTCTGTAGCACACCGTACCTTGCCCTTTCATACTTTCTGAGCATATTGGTCTATCCCGGCCTTCTGGCTAGGAAGGGAAATTTTTATAATCATGGTCGGAGGTCCGTTCAGCTTTGGGCTGAGAAACCAACACCCGGTTGGAGGTCCGGGTCAGCTTCGGCTGAGAAACCAACACCCGGTTGGAGGTCCGGGTCAGCTTCGGCTGAGAAACCAACACCCGGTTGGAGGTCCGGGTCAGCTTCGGCTGAGAAACCAACACCCGGTTGGAGGTCCGGTTAGCCTTGGGCTGAGAAACCAACACCGGTTGACGGTCCGGGCAGTTTCGGCTGCGAAACCAACAACTAGTAGCTCTCTACTCCACTTGGGTAAGATGCCTGGGTGGACGCTGGGAGCAACGACAAGGCTCAACCAGGCTTCGGCTTGGGGGAGCACCGAAGATCCCTGACCCTTGCTGTGGCCTTCTGGCTCGGAGGGACGGGGTTGATTTTTGGGGACCCTCTCCTCACGGAGGGGTCCACACGAATCCTAGCCTTTGCACTGTTTTTGGTGTGACTTCGGTCATGCATTTTTTGCGGTGCTTTGGAAAGCTTCATTAAATCAAAAAATCTGTTCTTATCAGTTTAATATCTGATACGTCCCCTATCTGGGGACCATATATTAAATGGATTTTTAGAACAGGGAGATGGAAAAAGAGCTTGCTCTGTCCACTCCACGCATTGACCTGGTATTGCAGTACCTCCAGGAACGGTGCACCCCTTCTTAACCCAGTTTCCAAAAGCAGAACTCGATTCACCTGATTCATATTAGCCCGATTAGCGAATTGAAATGAATTTTTATCTAACACACTTTTTACTTGCTTTATTCATCCAAATAGCAAACTCATCATCAATCAACTTCACCAACTCTGCTATGTCCCGTGCAGTATCTTGTTGTCAGTCTAATCTAGATCATGTGTAATTGAATGGAATAGATCCCTTTTGGACAAAGTGGAGTCAGATGCTGCAGTGACCACAGGTGTGAGAGGATCTACAATTGGCATCTGGTGTTATCTCTCTGCTTCCACTCCAAATAAAGTTACCTGTTGTTACCTGAACGTCAAATACTAAGAATGGGCGGCCTATGAAAGAATTAGTACTTTCATTAAGTATACTAAACCGGCTAATTGGGAATAGACAAACTGTAAAAAGCCCTCTGAGAAAGCCCCTCTCTAACCTTTGTTAGTAAGCTTTTCTGTAGCCTGCCTGTTGATGTATTTTCGGTTTGAACAGTGCACAACATGAAGAGACGGAACACTGGCGGCTTGTCACAATGCCCCCCGATGACATCACAATAGCGCTGCTGCCTAGAAAACAAGCTGCGCAGAAGAAGTTGTTCTTTGGGTGGGAGGGTGGGCTAGTGGAAGGAGGGGGCAATCTCTTTTTTTCCCGGGTGGTAGGGGGATGACAGGAGAAGGGAAGCGGGTGGTGAGAAAGGTACAGAGGGCAGGGTTTGGGGGCTGGGAAGGAAAGGGAAAAGATTAGGGTTTGGGGATGATGAAAGGGCTTTCTACGGGTAAGGATGGCAAAGGGTGGCAGTGACGGAAAGTCAGGCAACCTGTCCTGTCCGTCTTTTTGTATCGTGAATTGGAAAGACTGCAAGGGGGAGGGGAGTTGCTTGCGCCCTAAAGGAGGAGTTATTCAGATTCATTGCAGTGGGCGGCGGCTGCAAAATGCACCATTCTTCTTGTTTTTGCTCTGCAAAGCAGCCTTTTCAAGGGTTGGCTTGGGTGACAAAATGTCTTGTGTAGGCGTGGGTTTGTCTCCCTCTCGCTCTCTCTCCCTAAGATGTGTCCGGCATAGGCCAGGGTGCCACTCGAGGCCCAAACCAATTCTGGTTATCGCTTCTCGGCCTTTTGGCTAAGATCAAGTGTAGTATCTGTTCTTATCAGTTTAATATCTGATACGTCCCCTATCTGGGGACCATATATTAAATGGATTTTTAGAACAGGGAGATGGAAAAAGAGCTTGCTCTGTCCACTCCACGCATTGACCTGGTATTGCAGTACCTCCAGGAACGGTGCACCCCTTCTTAACCCAGTTTCCAAAAGCAGAACTCGATTCACCTGATTCATATTAGCCCGATTAGCGAATTGAAATGAATTTTTATCTAACACACTTTTTACTTGCTTTATTCATCCAAATAGCAAACTCATCACCACTCAACTTCACCAACTCTGCTATGTCCCGTGCAGTATCTTGTTGTCAGTCTAATCTAGATCATGTGTAATTGAATGGAATAGATCCCTTTTGGACAAAGTGGAGTCAGATGCTGCAGTGACCACAGGTGTGAGAGGATCTACAATTGGCATCTGGTGTTATCTCTCTGCTTCCACTCCAAATAAAGTTACCTGTTGTTACCTGAACGTCAAATACTAAGAATGGGCGGCCTATGAAAGAATTAGTACTTTCATTAAGTATACTAAACCGGCTAATTGGGAATAGACAAACTGTAAAAAGCCCTCTGAGAAAGCCCCTCTCTAACCTTTGTTAGTAAGCTTTTCTGTAGCCTGCCTGTTGATGTATTTTCGGTTTGAACAGTGCACAACATGAAGAGACGGAACACTGGCGGCTTGTCACAATGCCCCCCGATGACATCACAATAGCGCTGCTGCCTAGAAAACAAGCTGCGCAGAAGAAGTTGTTCTTTGGGTGGGAGGGTGGGCTAGTGGAAGGAGGGGGCAATCTCTTTTTTTCCCGGGTGGTAGGGGGATGACAGGAGAAGGGAAGCGGGTGGTGAGAAAGGTACAGAGGGCAGGGTTTGGGGGCTGGGAAGGAAAGGGAAAAGATTAGGGTTTGGGGATGATGAAAGGGCTTTCTACGGGTAAGGATGGCAAAGGGTGGCAGTGACGGAAAGTCAGGCAACCTGTCCTGTCCGTCTTTTTGTATCGTGAATTGGAAAGACTGCAAGGGGGAGGGGAGTTGCTTGCGCCCTAAAGGAGGAGTTATTCAGATTCATTGCAGTGGGCGGCGGCTGCAAAACGCACCATTCTTCTTGTTTTTGCTCTGCAAAGCAGCCTTTTCAAGGGTTGGCTTGGGTGACAAAATGTCTTGTGTAGGCGTGGGTTTGTCTCCCTCTCGCTCTCTCTCCCTAAGATGTGTCCGGCATAGGCCAGGGTGCCACTCGAGGCCCAAACCAATTCTGGTTATCGCTTCTCGGCCTTTTGGCTAAGATCAAGTGTAGTATCTGTTCTTATCAGTTTAATATCTGATACGTCTCCTATCTGGGGACCATATATTAAATGGATTTTTAGAACAGGGAGATGGAAAAAGAGCTTGCTCTGTCCACTCCACGCATTGACCTGGTATTGCAGTACCTCCAGGAACGGTGCACCCCTTCCTAACCCAGTTTCCAAAAGCAGAACTCGATTCACCTGATTCATATTAGCCCGATTAGCGAATTGAAATGAATTTTTATCTAACACACTTTTTACTTGCTTTATTCATCCAAATAGCAAACTCATCACCACTCAACTTCACCAACTCTGCTATGTCCCGTGCAGTATCTTGTTGTCAGTCTAATCTAGATCATGTGTAATTGAATGGAATAGATCCCTTTTGGACAAAGTGGAGTCAGATGCTGCAGTGACCACAGGTGTGAGAGGATCTACAATTGGCATCTGGTGTTATCTCTCTGCTTCCACTCCAAATAAAGTTACCTGTTGTTACCTGAACGTCAAATACTAAGAATGGGCGGCCTATGAAAGAATTAGTACTTTCATTAAGTATACTAAACCGGCTAATTGGGAATAGACAAACTGTAAAAAGCCCTCTGAGAAAGCCCCTCTCTAACCTTTGTTAGTAAGCTTTTCTGTAGCCTGCCTGTTGATGTATTTTCGGTTTGAACAGTGCACAACATGAAGAGACGGAACACTGGCGGCTTGTCACAATGCCCCCCGATGACATCACAATAGCGCTGCTGCCTAGAAAACAAGCTGCGCAGAAGAAGTTGTTCTTTGGGTGGGAGGGTGGGCTAGTGGAAGGAGGGGGCAATCTCTTTTTTTCCTGGGTGGTAGGGGGATGACAGGAGAAGGGAAGCGGGTGGTGAGAAAGGTACAGAGGGCAGGGTTTGGGGGCTGGGAAGGAAAGGGAAAAGATTAGGGTTTGGGGATGATGAAAGGGCTTTCTACGGGTAAGGATGGCAAAGGGTGGCAGTGACGGAAAGTCAGGCAACCTGTCCTGTCCGTCTTTTTGTATCGTGAATTGGAAAGACTGCAAGGGGGAGGGGAGTTGCTTGCGCCCTAAAGGAGGAGTTATTCAGATTCATTGCAGTGGGCGGCGGCTGCAAAACGCACCATTCTTCTTGTTTTTGCTCTGCAAAGCAGCCTTTTCAAGGGTTGGCTTGGGTGACAAAATGTCTTGTGTAGGCGTGGGTTTGTCTCCCTCTCGCTCTCTCTCCCTAAGATGTGTCCGGCATAGGCCAGGGTGCCACTCGAGGCCCAAACCAATTCTGGTTATCGCTTCTCGGCCTTTTGGCTAAGATCAAGTGTAGTATCTGTTCTTATCAGTTTAATATCTGATACGTCCCCTATCTGGGGACCATATATTAAATGGATTTTTAGAACAGGGAGATGGAAAAAGAGCTTGCTCTGTCCACTCCACGCATTGACCTGGTATTGCAGTACCTCCAGGAACGGTGCACCCCTTCTTAACCCAGTTTCCAAAAGCAGAACTCGATTCACCTGATTCATATTAGCCCGATTAGCGAATTGAAATGAATTTTTATCTAACACACTTTTTACTTGCTTTATTCATCCAAATAGCAAACTCATCACCACTCAACTTCACCAACTCTGCTATGTCCCGTGCAGTATCTTGTTGTCAGTCTAATCTAGATCATGTGTAATTGAATGGAATAGATCCCTTTTGGACAAAGTGGAGTCAGATGCTGCAGTGACCACAGGTGTGAGAGGATCTACAATTGGCATCTGGTGTTATCTCTCTGCTTCCACTCCAAATAAAGTTACCTGTTGTTACCTGAACGTCAAATACTAAGAATGGGCGGCCTATGAAAGAATTAGTACTTTCATTAAGTATACTAAACCGGCTAATTGGGAATAGACAAACTGTAAAAAGCCCTCTGAGAAAGCCCCTCTCTAACCTTTGTTAGTAAGCTTTTCTGTAGCCTGCCTGTTGATGTATTTTCGGTTTGAACAGTGCACAACATGAAGAGACGGAACACTGGCGGCTTGTCACAATGCCCCCCGATGACATCACAATAGCGCTGCTGCCTAGAAAACAAGCTGCGCAGAAGAAGTTGTTCTTTGGGTGGGAGGGTGGGCTAGTGGAAGGAGGGGGCAATCTCTTTTTTTCCCGGGTGGTAGGGGGATGACAGGAGAAGGGAAGCGGGTGGTGAGAAAGGTACAGAGGGCAGGGTTTGGGGGCTGGGAAGGAAAGGGAAAAGATTAGGGTTTGGGGATGATGAAAGGGCTTTCTACGGGTAAGGATGGCAAAGGGTGGCAGTGACGGAAAGTCAGGCAACCTGTCCTGTCCGTCTTTTTGTATCGTGAATTGGAAAGACTGCAAGGGGGAGGGGAGTTGCTTGCGCCCTAAAGGAGGAGTTATTCAGATTCATTGCAGTGGGCGGCGGCTGCAAAACGCACCATTCTTCTTGTTTTTGCTCTGCAAAGCAGCCTTTTCAAGGGTTGGCTTGGGTGACAAAATGTCTTGTGTAGGCGTGGGTTTGTCTCCCTCTCGCAATCTCTCTCCCTAAGATGTGTCCGGCATAGGCCAGGGTGCCACTCGAGGCCCAAACCAATTCTGGTTATCGCTTCTCGGCCTTTTGGCTAAGATCAAGTGTAGTATCTGTTCTTATCAGTTTAATATCTGATACGTCCCCTATCTGGGGACCATATATTAAATGGATTTTTAGAACAGGGAGATGGAAAAAGAGCTTGCTCTGTCCACTCCACGCATTGACCTGGTATTGCAGTACCTCCAGGAACGGTGCACCCCTTCTTAACCCAGTTTCCAAAAGCAGAACTCGATTCACCTGATTCATATTAGCCCGATTAGCGAATTGAAATGAATTTTTATCTAACACACTTTTTACTTGCTTTATTCATCCAAATAGCAAACTCATCACCACTCAACTTCACCAACTCTGCTATGTCCCGTGCAGTATCTTGTTGTCAGTCTAATCTAGATCATGTGTAATTGAATGGAATAGATCCCTTTTGGACAAAGTGGAGTCAGATGCTGCAGTGACCACAGGTGTGAGAGGATCTACAATTGGCATCTGGTGTTATCTCTCTGCTTCCACTCCAAATAAAGTTACCTGTTGTTACCTGAACGTCAAATACTAAGAATGGGCGGCCTATGAAAGAATTAGTACTTTCATTAAGTATACTAAACCGGCTAATTGGGAATAGACAAACTGTAAAAAGCCCTCTGAGAAAGCCCCTCTCTAACCTTTGTTAGTAAGCTTTTCTGTAGCCTGCCTGTTGATGTATTTTCGGTTTGAACAGTGCACAACATGAAGAGACGGAACACTGGCGGCTTGTCACAATGCCCCCCGATGACATCACAATAGCGCTGCTGCCTAGAAAACAAGCTGCGCAGAAGAAGTTGTTCTTTGGGTGGGAGGGTGGGCTAGTGGAAGGAGGGGGCAATCTCTTTTTTTCCCGGGTGGTAGGGGGATGACAGGAGAAGGGAAGCGGGTGGTGAGAAAGGTACAGAGGGCAGGGTTTGGGGGCTGGGAAGGAAAGGGAAAAGATTAGGGTTTGGGGATGATGAAAGGGCTTTCTACGGGTAAGGATGGCAAAGGGTGGCAGTGACGGAAAGTCAGGCAACCTGTCCTGTCCGTCTTTTTGTATCGTGAATTGGAAAGACTGCAAGGGGGAGGGGAGTTGCTTGCGCCCTAAAGGAGGAGTTATTCAGATTCATTGCAGTGGGCGGCGGCTGCAAAACGCACCATTCTTCTTGTTTTTGCTCTGCAAAGCAGCCTTTTCAAGGGTTGGCTTGGGTGACAAAATGTCTTGTGTAGGCGTGGGTTTGTCTCCCTCTCGCAATCTCTCTCCCTAAGATGTGTCCGGCATAGGCCAGGGTGCCACTCGAGGCCCAAACCAATTCTGGTTATCGCTTCTCGGCCTTTTGGCTAAGATCAAGTGTAGTATCTGTTCTTATCAGTTTAATATCTGATACGTCCCCTATCTGGGGACCATATATTAAATGGATTTTTAGAACAGGGAGATGGAAAAAGAGCTTGCTCTGTCCACTCCACGCATTGACCTGGTATTGCAGTACCTCCAGGAACGGTGCACCCCTTCTTAACCCAGTTTCCAAAAGCAGAACTCGATTCACCTGATTCATATTAGCCCGATTAGCGAATTCAAATGAATTTTTATCTAACACACTTTTTACTTGCTTTATTCATCCAAATAGCAAACTCATCACCACTCAACTTCACCAACTCTGCTATGTCCCGTGCAGTATCTTGTTGTCAGTCTAATCTAGATCATGTGTAATTGAATGGAATAGATCCCTTTTGGACAAAGTGGAGTCAGATGCTGCAGTGACCACAGGTGTGAGAGGATCTACAATTGGCATCTGGTGTTATCTCTCTGCTTCCACTCCAAATAAAGTTACCTGTTGTTACCTGAACGTCAAATACTAAGAATGGGCGGCCTATGAAAGAATTAGTACTTTCATTAAGTATACTAAACCGGCTAATTGGGAATAGACAAACTGTAAAAAGCCCTCTGAGAAAGCCCCTCTCTAACCTTTGTTAGTAAGCTTTTCTGTAGCCTGCCTGTTGATGTATTTTCGGTTTGAACAGTGCACAACATGAAGAGACGGAACACTGGCGGCTTGTCACAATGCCCCCCGATGACATCACAATAGCGCTGCTGCCTAGAAAACAAGCTGCGCAGAAGAAGTTGTTCTTTGGGTGGGAGGGTGGGCTAGTGGAAGGAGGGGGCAATCTCTTTTTTTCCCGGGTGGTAGGGGGATGACAGGAGAAGGGAAGCGGGTGGTGAGAAAGGTACAGAGGGCAGGGTTTGGGGGCTGGGAAGGAAAGGGAAAAGATTAGGGTTTGGGGATGATGAAAGGGCTTTCTACGGGTAAGGATGGCAAAGGGTGGCAGTGACGGAAAGTCAGGCAACCTGTCCTGTCCGTCTTTTTGTATCGTGAATTGGAAAGACTGCAAGGGGGAGGGGAGTTGCTTGCGCCCTAAAGGAGGAGTTATTCAGATTCATTGCAGTGGGCGGCGGCTGCAAAACGCACCATTCTTCTTGTTTTTGCTCTGCAAAGCAGCCTTTTCAAGGGTTGGCTTGGGTGACAAAATGTCTTGTGTAGGCGTGGGTTTGTCTCCCTCTCGCTCTCTCTCCCTAAGATGTGTCCGGCATAGGCCAGGGTGCCACTCGAGGCCCAAACCAATTCTGGTTATCGCTTCTCGGCCTTTTGGCTAAGATCAAGTGTAGTATCTGTTCTTATCAGTTTAATATCTGATACGTCCCCTATCTGGGGACCATATATTAAATGGATTTTTAGAACAGGGAGATGGAAAAAGAGCTTGCTCTGTCCACTCCACGCATTGACCTGGTATTGCAGTACCTCCAGGAACGGTGCACCCCTTCTTAACCCAGTTTCCAAAAGCAGAACTCGATTCACCTGATTCATATTAGCCCGATTAGCGAATTGAAATGAATTTTTATCTAACACACTTTTTACTTGCTTTATTCATCCAAATAGCAAACTCATCACCACTCAACTTCACCAACTCTGCTATGTCCCGTGCAGTATCTTGTTGTCAGTCTAATCTAGATCATGTGTAATTGAATGGAATAGATCCCTTTTGGACAAAGTGGAGTCAGATGCTGCAGTGACCACAGGTGTGAGAGGATCTACAATTGGCATCTGGTGTTATCTCTCTGCTTCCACTCCAAATAAAGTTACCTGTTGTTACCTGAACGTCAAATACTAAGAATGGGCGGCCTATGAAAGAATTAGTACTTTCATTAAGTATACTAAACCGGCTAATTGGGAATAGACAAACTGTAAAAAGCCCTCTGAGAAAGCCCCTCTCTAACCTTTGTTAGTAAGCTTTTCTGTAGCCTGCCTGTTGATGTATTTTCGGTTTGAACAGTGCACAACATGAAGAGACGGAACACTGGCGGCTTGTCACAATGCCCCCCGATGACATCACAATAGCGCTGCTGCCTAGAAAACAAGCTGCGCAGAAGAAGTTGTTCTTTGGGTGGGAGGGTGGGCTAGTGGAAGGAGGGGGCAATCTCTTTTTTTCCCGGGTGGTAGGGGGATGACAGGAGAAGGGAAGCGGGTGGTGAGAAAGGTACAGAGGGCAGGGTTTGGGGGCTGGGAAGGAAAGGGAAAAGATTAGGGTTTGGGGATGATGAAAGGGCTTTCTACGGGTAAGGATGGCAAAGGGTGGCAGTGACGGAAAGTCAGGCAACCTGTCCTGTCCGTCTTTTTGTATCGTGAATTGGAAAGACTGCAAGGGGGAGGGGAGTTGCTTGCGCCCTAAAGGAGGAGTTATTCAGATTCATTGCAGTGGGCGGCGGCTGCAAAACGCACCATTCTTCTTGTTTTTGCTCTGCAAAGCAGCCTTTTCAAGGGTTGGCTTGGGTGACAAAATGTCTTGTGTAGGCGTGGGTTTGTCTCCCTCTCGCTCTCTCTCCCTAAGATGTGTCCGGCATAGGCCAGGGTGCCACTCGAGGCCCAAACCAATTCTGGTTATCGCTTCTCGGCCTTTTGGCTAAGATCAAGTGTAGTATCTGTTCTTATCAGTTTAATATCTGATACGTCCCCTATCTGGGGACCATATATTAAATGGATTTTTAGAACAGGGAGATGGAAAAAGAGCTTGCTCTGTCCACTCCACGCATTGACCTGGTATTGCAGTACCTCCAGGAACGGTGCACCCCTTCTTAACCCAGTTTCCAAAAGCAGAACTCGATTCACCTGATTCATATTAGCCCGATTAGCGAATTGAAATGAATTTTTATCTAACACACTTTTTACTTGCTTTATTCATCCAAATAGCAAACTCATCACCACTCAACTTCACCAACTCTGCTATGTCCCGTGCAGTATCTTGTTGTCAGTCTAATCTAGATCATGTGTAATTGAATGGAATAGATCCCTTTTGGACAAAGTGGAGTCAGATGCTGCAGTGACCACAGGTGTGAGAGGATCTACAATTGGCATCTGGTGTTATCTCTCTGCTTCCACTCCAAATAAAGTTACCTGTTGTTACCTGAACGTCAAATACTAAGAATGGGCGGCCTATGAAAGAATTAGTACTTTCATTAAGTATACTAAACCGGCTAATTGGGAATAGACAAACTGTAAAAAGCCCTCTGAGAAAGCCCCTCTCTAACCTTTGTTAGTAAGCTTTTCTGTAGCCTGCCTGTTGATGTATTTTCGGTTTGAACAGTGCACAACATGAAGAGACGGAACACTGGCGGCTTGTCACAATGCCCCCCGATGACATCACAATAGCGCTGCTGCCTAGAAAACAAGCTGCGCAGAAGAAGTTGTTCTTTGGGTGGGAGGGTGGGCTAGTGGAAGGAGGGGGCAATCTCTTTTTTTCCCGGGTGGTAGGGGGATGACAGGAGAAGGGAAGCGGGTGGTGAGAAAGGTACAGAGGGCAGGGTTTGGGGGCTGGGAAGGAAAGGGAAAAGATTAGGGTTTGGGGATGATGAAAGGGCTTTCTACGGGTAAGGATGGCAAAGGGTGGCAGTGACGGAAAGTCAGGCAACCTGTCCTGTCCGTCTTTTTGTATCGTGAATTGGAAAGACTGCAAGGGGGAGGGGAGTTGCTTGCGCCCTAAAGGAGGAGTTATTCAGATTCATTGCAGTGGGCGGCGGCTGCAAAACGCACCATTCTTCTTGTTTTTGCTCTGCAAAGCAGCCTTTTCAAGGGTTGGCTTGGGTGACAAAATGTCTTGTGTAGGCGTGGGTTTGTCTCCCTCTCGCTCTCTCTCCCTAAGATGTGTCCGGCATAGGCCAGGGTGCCACTCGAGGCCCAAACCAATTCTGGTTATCGCTTCTCGGCCTTTTGGCTAAGATCAAGTGTAGTATCTGTTCTTATCAGTTTAATATCTGATACGTCCCCTATCTGGGGACCATATATTAAATGGATTTTTAGAACAGGGAGATGGAAAAAGAGCTTGCTCTGTCCACTCCACGCATTGACCTGGTATTGCAGTACCTCCAGGAACGGTGCACCCCTTCTTAACCCAGTTTCCAAAAGCAGAACTCGATTCACCTGATTCATATTAGCCCGATTAGCGAATTGAAATGAATTTTTATCTAACACACTTTTTACTTGCTTTATTCATCCAAATAGCAAACTCATCACCACTCAACTTCACCAACTCTGCTATGTCCCGTGCAGTATCTTGTTGTCAGTCTAATCTAGATCATGTGTAATTGAATGGAATAGATCCCTTTTGGACAAAGTGGAGTCAGATGCTGCAGTGACCACAGGTGTGAGAGGATCTACAATTGGCATCTGGTGTTATCTCTCTGCTTCCACTCCAAATAAAGTTACCTGTTGTTACCTGAACGTCAAATACTAAGAATGGGCGGCCTATGAAAGAATTAGTACTTTCATTAAGTATACTAAACCGGCTAATTGGGAATAGACAAACTGTAAAAAGCCCTCTGAGAAAGCCCCTCTCTAACCTTTGTTAGTAAGCTTTTCTGTAGCCTGCCTGTTGATGTATTTTCGGTTTGAACAGTGCACAACATGAAGAGACGGAACACTGGCGGCTTGTCACAATGCCCCCCGATGACATCACAATAGCGCTGCTGCCTAGAAAACAAGCTGCGCAGAAGAAGTTGTTCTTTGGGTGGGAGGGTGGGCTAGTGGAAGGAGGGGGCAATCTCTTTTTTTCCCGGGTGGTAGGGGGATGACAGGAGAAGGGAAGCGGGTGGTGAGAAAGGTACAGAGGGCAGGGTTTGGGGGCTGGGAAGGAAAGGGAAAAGATTAGGGTTTGGGGATGATGAAAGGGCTTTCTACGGGTAAGGATGGCAAAGGGTGGCAGTGACGGAAAGTCAGGCAACCTGTCCTGTCCGTCTTTTTGTATCGTGAATTGGAAAGACTGCAAGGGGGAGGGGAGTTGCTTGCGCCCTAAAGGAGGAGTTATTCAGATTCATTGCAGTGGGCGGCGGCTGCAAAACGCACCATTCTTCTTGTTTTTGCTCTGCAAAGCAGCCTTTTCAAGGGTTGGCTTGGGTGACAAAATGTCTTGTGTAGGCGTGGGTTTGTCTCCCTCTCGCTCTCTCTCCCTAAGATGTGTCCGGCATAGGCCAGGGTGCCACTCGAGGCCCAAACCAATTCTGGTTATCGCTTCTCGGCCTTTTGGCTAAGATCAAGTGTAGTATCTGTTCTTATCAGTTTAATATCTGATACGTCCCCTATCTGGGGACCATATATTAAATGGATTTTTAGAACAGGGAGATGGAAAAAGAGCTTGCTCTGTCCACTCCACGCATTGACCTGGTATTGCAGTACCTCCAGGAACGGTGCACCCCTTCTTAACCCAGTTTCCAAAAGCAGAACTCGATTCACCTGATTCATATTAGCCCGATTAGCGAATTGAAATGAATTTTTATCTAACACACTTTTTACTTGCTTTATTCATCCAAATAGCAAACTCATCACCACTCAACTTCACCAACTCTGCTATGTCCCGTGCAGTATCTTGTTGTCAGTCTAATCTAGATCATGTGTAATTGAATGGAATAGATCCCTTTTGGACAAAGTGGAGTCAGATGCTGCAGTGACCACAGGTGTGAGAGGATCTACAATTGGCATCTGGTGTTATCTCTCTGCTTCCACTCCAAATAAAGTTACCTGTTGTTACCTGAACGTCAAATACTAAGAATGGGCGGCCTATGAAAGAATTAGTACTTTCATTAAGTATACTAAACCGGCTAATTGGGAATAGACAAACTGTAAAAAGCCCTCTGAGAAAGCCCCTCTCTAACCTTTGTTAGTAAGCTTTTCTGTAGCCTGCCTGTTGATGTATTTTCGGTTTGAACAGTGCACAACATGAAGAGACGGAACACTGGCGGCTTGTCACAATGCCCCCCGATGACATCACAATAGCGCTGCTGCCTAGAAAACAAGCTGCGCAGAAGAAGTTGTTCTTTGGGTGGGAGGGTGGGCTAGTGGAAGGAGGGGGCAATCTCTTTTTTTCCCGGGTGGTAGGGGGATGACAGGAGAAGGGAAGCGGGTGGTGAGAAAGGTACAGAGGGCAGGGTTTGGGGGCTGGGAAGGAAAGGGAAAAGATTAGGGTTTGGGGATGATGAAAGGGCTTTCTACGGGTAAGGATGGCAAAGGGTGGCAGTGACGGAAAGTCAGGCAACCTGTCCTGTCCGTCTTTTTGTATCGTGAATTGGAAAGACTGCAAGGGGGAGGGGAGTTGCTTGCGCCCTAAAGGAGGAGTTATTCAGATTCATTGCAGTGGGCGGCGGCTGCAAAACGCACCATTCTTCTTGTTTTTGCTCTGCAAAGCAGCCTTTTCAAGGGTTGGCTTGGGTGACAAAATGTCTTGTGTAGGCGTGGGTTTGTCTCCCTCTCGCTCTCTCTCCCTAAGATGTGTCCGGCATAGGCCAGGGTGCCACTCGAGGCCCAAACCAATTCTGGTTATCGCTTCTCGGCCTTTTGGCTAAGATCAAGTGTAGTATCTGTTCTTATCAGTTTAATATCTGATACGTCCCCTATCTGGGGACCATATATTAAATGGATTTTTAGAACAGGGAGATGGAAAAAGAGCTTGCTCTGTCCACTCCACGCATTGACCTGGTATTGCAGTACCTCCAGGAACGGTGCACCCCTTCTTAACCCAGTTTCCAAAAGCAGAACTCGATTCACCTGATTCATATTAGCCCGATTAGCGAATTGAAATGAATTTTTATCTAACACACTTTTTACTTGCTTTATTCATCCAAATAGCAAACTCATCACCACTCAACTTCACCAACTCTGCTATGTCCCGTGCAGTATCTTGTTGTCAGTCTAATCTAGATCATGTGTAATTGAATGGAATAGATCCCTTTTGGACAAAGTGGAGTCAGATGCTGCAGTGACCACAGGTGTGAGAGGATCTACAATTGGCATCTGGTGTTATCTCTCTGCTTCCACTCCAAATAAAGTTACCTGTTGTTACCTGAACGTCAAATACTAAGAATGGGCGGCCTATGAAAGAATTAGTACTTTCATTAAGTATACTAAACCGGCTAATTGGGAATAGACAAACTGTAAAAAGCCCTCTGAGAAAGCCCCTCTCTAACCTTTGTTAGTAAGCTTTTCTGTAGCCTGCCTGTTGATGTATTTTCGGTTTGAACAGTGCACAACATGAAGAGACGGAACACTGGCGGCTTGTCACAATGCCCCCCGATGACATCACAATAGCGCTGCTGCCTAGAAAACAAGCTGCGCAGAAGAAGTTGTTCTTTGGGTGGGAGGGTGGGCTAGTGGAAGGAGGGGGCAATCTCTTTTTTTCCCGGGTGGTAGGGGGATGACAGGAGAAGGGAAGCGGGTGGTGAGAAAGGTACAGAGGGCAGGGTTTGGGGGCTGGGAAGGAAAGGGAAAAGATTAGGGTTTGGGGATGATGAAAGGGCTTTCTACGGGTAAGGATGGCAAAGGGTGGCAGTGACGGAAAGTCAGGCAACCTGTCCTGTCCGTCTTTTTGTATCGTGAATTGGAAAGACTGCAAGGGGGAGGGGAGTTGCTTGCGCCCTAAAGGAGGAGTTATTCAGATTCATTGCAGTGGGCGGCGGCTGCAAAACGCACCATTCTTCTTGTTTTTGCTCTGCAAAGCAGCCTTTTCAAGGGTTGGCTTGGGTGACAAAATGTCTTGTGTAGGCGTGGGTTTGTCTCCCTCTCGCTCTCTCTCCCTAAGATGTGTCCGGCATAGGCCAGGGTGCCACTCGAGGCCCAAACCAATTCTGGTTATCGCTTCTCGGCCTTTTGGCTAAGATCAAGTGTAGTATCTGTTCTTATCAGTTTAATATCTGATACGTCCCCTATCTGGGGACCATATATTAAATGGATTTTTAGAACAGGGAGATGGAAAAAGAGCTTGCTCTGTCCACTCCACGCATTGACCTGGTATTGCAGTACCTCCAGGAACGGTGCACCCCTTCTTAACCCAGTTTCCAAAAGCAGAACTCGATTCACCTGATTCATATTAGCCCGATTAGCGAATTGAAATGAATTTTTATCTAACACACTTTTTACTTGCTTTATTCATCCAAATAGCAAACTCATCACCACTCAACTTCACCAACTCTGCTATGTCCCGTGCAGTATCTTGTTGTCAGTCTAATCTAGATCATGTGTAATTGAATGGAATAGATCCCTTTTGGACAAAGTGGAGTCAGATGCTGCAGTGACCACAGGTGTGAGAGGATCTACAATTGGCATCTGGTGTTATCTCTCTGCTTCCACTCCAAATAAAGTTACCTGTTGTTACCTGAACGTCAAATACTAAGAATGGGCGGCCTATGAAAGAATTAGTACTTTCATTAAGTATACTAAACCGGCTAATTGGGAATAGACAAACTGTAAAAAGCCCTCTGAGAAAGCCCCTCTCTAACCTTTGTTAGTAAGCTTTTCTGTAGCCTGCCTGTTGATGTATTTTCGGTTTGAACAGTGCACAACATGAAGAGACGGAACACTGGCGGCTTGTCACAATGCCCCCCGATGACATCACAATAGCGCTGCTGCCTAGAAAACAAGCTGCGCAGAAGAAGTTGTTCTTTGGGTGGGAGGGTGGGCTAGTGGAAGGAGGGGGCAATCTCTTTTTTTCCCGGGTGGTAGGGGGATGACAGGAGAAGGGAAGCGGGTGGTGAGAAAGGTACAGAGGGCAGGGTTTGGGGGCTGGGAAGGAAAGGGAAAAGATTAGGGTTTGGGGATGATGAAAGGGCTTTCTACGGGTAAGGATGGCAAAGGGTGGCAGTGACGGAAAGTCAGGCAACCTGTCCTGTCCGTCTTTTTGTATCGTGAATTGGAAAGACTGCAAGGGGGAGGGGAGTTGCTTGCGCCCTAAAGGAGGAGTTATTCAGATTCATTGCAGTGGGCGGCGGCTGCAAAACGCACCATTCTTCTTGTTTTTGCTCTGCAAAGCAGCCTTTTCAAGGGTTGGCTTGGGTGACAAAATGTCTTGTGTAGGCGTGGGTTTGTCTCCCTCTCGCTCTCTCTCCCTAAGATGTGTCCGGCATAGGCCAGGGTGCCACTCGAGGCCCAAACCAATTCTGGTTATCGCTTCTCGGCCTTTTGGCTAAGATCAAGTGTAGTATCTGTTCTTATCAGTTTAATATCTGATACGTCCCCTATCTGGGGACCATATATTAAATGGATTTTTAGAACAGGGAGATGGAAAAAGAGCTTGCTCTGTCCACTCCACGCATTGACCTGGTATTGCAGTACCTCCAGGAACGGTGCACCCCTTCTTAACCCAGTTTCCAAAAGCAGAACTCGATTCACCTGATTCATATTAGCCCGATTAGCGAATTGAAATGAATTTTTATCTAACACACTTTTTACTTGCTTTATTCATCCAAATAGCAAACTCATCACCACTCAACTTCACCAACTCTGCTATGTCCCGTGCAGTATCTTGTTGTCAGTCTAATCTAGATCATGTGTAATTGAATGGAATAGATCCCTTTTGGACAAAGTGGAGTCAGATGCTGCAGTGACCACAGGTGTGAGAGGATCTACAATTGGCATCTGGTGTTATCTCTCTGCTTCCACTCCAAATAAAGTTACCTGTTGTTACCTGAACGTCAAATACTAAGAATGGGCGGCCTATGAAAGAATTAGTACTTTCATTAAGTATACTAAACCGGCTAATTGGGAATAGACAAACTGTAAAAAGCCCTCTGAGAAAGCCCCTCTCTAACCTTTGTTAGTAAGCTTTTCTGTAGCCTGCCTGTTGATGTATTTTCGGTTTGAACAGTGCACAACATGAAGAGACGGAACACTGGCGGCTTGTCACAATGCCCCCCGATGACATCACAATAGCGCTGCTGCCTAGAAAACAAGCTGCGCAGAAGAAGTTGTTCTTTGGGTGGGAGGGTGGGCTAGTGGAAGGAGGGGGCAATCTCTTTTTTTCCCGGGTGGTAGGGGGATGACAGGAGAAGGGAAGCGGGTGGTGAGAAAGGTACAGAGGGCAGGGTTTGGGGGCTGGGAAGGAAAGGGAAAAGATTAGGGTTTGGGGATGATGAAAGGGCTTTCTACGGGTAAGGATGGCAAAGGGTGGCAGTGACGGAAAGTCAGGCAACCTGTCCTGTCCGTCTTTTTGTATCGTGAATTGGAAAGACTGCAAGGGGGAGGGGAGTTGCTTGCGCCCTAAAGGAGGAGTTATTCAGATTCATTGCAGTGGGCGGCGGCTGCAAAACGCACCATTCTTCTTGTTTTTGCTCTGCAAAGCAGCCTTTTCAAGGGTTGGCTTGGGTGACAAAATGTCTTGTGTAGGCGTGGGTTTGTCTCCCTCTCGCTCTCTCTCCCTAAGATGTGTCCGGCATAGGCCAGGGTGCCACTCGAGGCCCAAACCAATTCTGGTTATCGCTTCTCGGCCTTTTGGCTAAGATCAAGTGTAGTATCTGTTCTTATCAGTTTAATATCTGATACGTCCCCTATCTGGGGACCATATATTAAATGGATTTTTAGAACAGGGAGATGGAAAAAGAGCTTGCTCTGTCCACTCCACGCATTGACCTGGTATTGCAGTACCTCCAGGAACGGTGCACCCCTTCTTAACCCAGTTTCCAAAAGCAGAACTCGATTCACCTGATTCATATTAGCCCGATTAGCGAATTGAAATGAATTTTTATCTAACACACTTTTTACTTGCTTTATTCATCCAAATAGCAAACTCATCACCACTCAACTTCACCAACTCTGCTATGTCCCGTGCAGTATCTTGTTGTCAGTCTAATCTAGATCATGTGTAATTGAATGGAATAGATCCCTTTTGGACAAAGTGGAGTCAGATGCTGCAGTGACCACAGGTGTGAGAGGATCTACAATTGGCATCTGGTGTTATCTCTCTGCTTCCACTCCAAATAAAGTTACCTGTTGTTACCTGAACGTCAAATACTAAGAATGGGCGGCCTATGAAAGAATTAGTACTTTCATTAAGTATACTAAACCGGCTAATTGGGAATAGACAAACTGTAAAAAGCCCTCTGAGAAAGCCCCTCTCTAACCTTTGTTAGTAAGCTTTTCTGTAGCCTGCCTGTTGATGTATTTTCGGTTTGAACAGTGCACAACATGAAGAGACGGAACACTGGCGGCTTGTCACAATGCCCCCCGATGACATCACAATAGCGCTGCTGCCTAGAAAACAAGCTGCGCAGAAGAAGTTGTTCTTTGGGTGGGAGGGTGGGCTAGTGGAAGGAGGGGGCAATCTCTTTTTTTCCCGGGTGGTAGGGGGATGACAGGAGAAGGGAAGCGGGTGGTGAGAAAGGTACAGAGGGCAGGGTTTGGGGGCTGGGAAGGAAAGGGAAAAGATTAGGGTTTGGGGATGATGAAAGGGCTTTCTACGGGTAAGGATGGCAAAGGGTGGCAGTGACGGAAAGTCAGGCAACCTGTCCTGTCCGTCTTTTTGTATCGTGAATTGGAAAGACTGCAAGGGGGAGGGGAGTTGCTTGCGCCCTAAAGGAGGAGTTATTCAGATTCATTGCAGTGGGCGGCGGCTGCAAAACGCACCATTCTTCTTGTTTTTGCTCTGCAAAGCAGCCTTTTCAAGGGTTGGCTTGGGTGACAAAATGTCTTGTGTAGGCGTGGGTTTGTCTCCCTCTCGCTCTCTCTCCCTAAGATGTGTCCGGCATAGGCCAGGGTGCCACTCGAGGCCCAAACCAATTCTGGTTATCGCTTCTCGGCCTTTTGGCTAAGATCAAGTGTAGTATCTGTTCTTATCAGTTTAATATCTGATACGTCCCCTATCTGGGGACCATATATTAAATGGATTTTTAGAACAGGGAGATGGAAAAAGAGCTTGCTCTGTCCACTCCACGCATTGACCTGGTATTGCAGTACCTCCAGGAACGGTGCACCCCTTCTTAACCCAGTTTCCAAAAGCAGAACTCGATTCACCTGATTCATATTAGCCCGATTAGCGAATTGAAATGAATTTTTATCTAACACACTTTTTACTTGCTTTATTCATCCAAATAGCAAACTCATCACCACTCAACTTCACCAACTCTGCTATGTCCCGTGCAGTATCTTGTTGTCAGTCTAATCTAGATCATGTGTAATTGAATGGAATAGATCCCTTTTGGACAAAGTGGAGTCAGATGCTGCAGTGACCACAGGTGTGAGAGGATCTACAATTGGCATCTGGTGTTATCTCTCTGCTTCCACTCCAAATAAAGTTACCTGTTGTTACCTGAACGTCAAATACTAAGAATGGGCGGCCTATGAAAGAATTAGTACTTTCATTAAGTATACTAAACCGGCTAATTGGGAATAGACAAACTGTAAAAAGCCCTCTGAGAAAGCCCCTCTCTAACCTTTGTTAGTAAGCTTTTCTGTAGCCTGCCTGTTGATGTATTTTCGGTTTGAACAGTGCACAACATGAAGAGACGGAACACTGGCGGCTTGTCACAATGCCCCCCGATGACATCACAATAGCGCTGCTGCCTAGAAAACAAGCTGCGCAGAAGAAGTTGTTCTTTGGGTGGGAGGGTGGGCTAGTGGAAGGAGGGGGCAATCTCTTTTTTTCCCGGGTGGTAGGGGGATGACAGGAGAAGGGAAGCGGGTGGTGAGAAAGGTACAGAGGGCAGGGTTTGGGGGCTGGGAAGGAAAGGGAAAAGATTAGGGTTTGGGGATGATGAAAGGGCTTTCTACGGGTAAGGATGGCAAAGGGTGGCAGTGACGGAAAGTCAGGCAACCTGTCCTGTCCGTCTTTTTGTATCGTGAATTGGAAAGACTGCAAGGGGGAGGGGAGTTGCTTGCGCCCTAAAGGAGGAGTTATTCAGATTCATTGCAGTGGGCGGCGGCTGCAAAACGCACCATTCTTCTTGTTTTTGCTCTGCAAAGCAGCCTTTTCAAGGGTTGGCTTGGGTGACAAAATGTATTGTGTAGGCGTGGGTTTGTCTCCCTCTCGCTCTCTCTCCCTAAGATGTGTCCGGCATAGGCCAGGGTGCCACTCGAGGCCCAAACCAATTCTGGTTATCGCTTCTCGGCCTTTTGGCTAAGATCAAGTGTAGTATCTGTTCTTATCAGTTTAATATCTGATACGTCCCCTATCTGGGGACCATATATTAAATGGATTTTTAGAACAGGGAGATGGAAAAAGAGCTTGCTCTGTCCACTCCACGCATTGACCTGGTATTGCAGTACCTCCAGGAACGGTGCACCCCTTCTTAACCCAGTTTCCAAAAGCAGAACTCGATTCACCTGATTCATATTAGCCCGATTAGCGAATTGAAATGAATTTTTATCTAACACACTTTTTACTTGCTTTATTCATCCAAATAGCAAACTCATCACCACTCAACTTCACCAACTCTGCTATGTCCCGTGCAGTATCTTGTTGTCAGTCTAATCTAGATCATGTGTAATTGAATGGAATAGATCCCTTTTGGACAAAGTGGAGTCAGATGCTGCAGTGACCACAGGTGTGAGAGGATCTACAATTGGCATCTGGTGTTATCTCTCTGCTTCCACTCCAAATAAAGTTACCTGTTGTTACCTGAACGTCAAATACTAAGAATGGGCGGCCTATGAAAGAATTAGTACTTTCATTAAGTATACTAAACCGGCTAATTGGGAATAGACAAACTGTAAAAAGCCCTCTGAGAAAGCCCCTCTCTAACCTTTGTTAGTAAGCTTTTCTGTAGCCTGCCTGTTGATGTATTTTCGGTTTGAACAGTGCACAACATGAAGAGACGGAACACTGGCGGCTTGTCACAATGCCCCCCGATGACATCACAATAGCGCTGCTGCCTAGAAAACAAGCTGCGCAGAAGAAGTTGTTCTTTGGGTGGGAGGGTGGGCTAGTGGAAGGAGGGGGCAATCTCTTTTTTTCCCGGGTGGTAGGGGGATGACAGGAGAAGGGAAGCGGGTGGTGAGAAAGGTACAGAGGGCAGGGTTTGGGGGCTGGGAAGGAAAGGGAAAAGATTAGGGTTTGGGGATGATGAAAGGGCTTTCTACGGGTAAGGATGGCAAAGGGTGGCAGTGACGGAAAGTCAGGCAACCTGTCCTGTCCGTCTTTTTGTATCGTGAATTGGAAAGACTGCAAGGGGGAGGGGAGTTGCTTGCGCCCTAAAGGAGGAGTTATTCAGATTCATTGCAGTGGGCGGCGGCTGCAAAACGCACCATTCTTCTTGTTTTTGCTCTGCAAAGCAGCCTTTTCAAGGGTTGGCTTGGGTGACAAAATGTCTTGTGTAGGCGTGGGTTTGTCTCCCTCTCGCTCTCTCTCCCTAAGATGTATCCGGCATAGGCCAGGGTGCCACTCGAGGCCCAAACCAATTCTGGTTATCGCTTCTCGGCCTTTTGGCTAAGATCAAGTGTAGTATCTGTTCTTATCAGTTTAATATCTGATACGTCCCCTATCTGGGGACCATATATTAAATGGATTTTTAGAACAGGGAGATGGAAAAAGAGCTTGCTCTGTCCACTCCACGCATTGACCTGGTATTGCAGTACCTCCAGGAACGGTGCACCCCTTCTTAACCCAGTTTCCAAAAGCAGAACTCGATTCACCTGATTCATATTAGCCCGATTAGCGAATTGAAATGAATTTTTATCTAACACACTTTTTACTTGCTTCATTCATCCAAATAGCAAACTCATCACCACTCAACTTCACCAACTCTGCTATGTCCCGTGCAGTATCTTGTTGTCAGTCTAATCTAGATCATGTGTAATTGAATGGAATAGATCCCTTTTGGACAAAGTGGAGTCAGATGCTGCAGTGACCACAGGTGTGAGAGGATCTACAATTGGCATCTGGTGTTATCTCTCTGCTTCCACTCCAAATAAAGTTACCTGTTGTTACCTGAACGTCAAATACTAAGAATGGGCGGCCTATGAAAGAATTAGTACTTTCATTAAGTATACTAAACCGGCTAATTGGGAATAGACAAACTGTAAAAAGCCCTCTGAGAAAGCCCCTCTCTAACCTTTGTTAGTAAGCTTTTCTGTAGCCTGCCTGTTGATGTATTTTCGGTTTGAACAGTGCACAACATGAAGAGACGGAACACTGGCGGCTTGTCACAATGCCCCCCGATGACATCACAATAGCGCTGCTGCCTAGAAAACAAGCTGCGCAGAAGAAGTTGTTCTTTGGGTGGGAGGGTGGGCTAGTGGAAGGAGGGGGCAATCTCTTTTTTTCCCGGGTGGTAGGGGGATGACAGGAGAAGGGAAGCGGGTGGTGAGAAAGGTACAGAGGGCAGGGTTTGGGGGCTGGGAAGGAAAGGGAAAAGATTAGGGTTTGGGGATGATGAAAGGGCTTTCTACGGGTAAGGATGGCAAAGGGTGGCAGTGACGGAAAGTCAGGCAACCTGTCCTGTCCGTCTTTTTGTATCGTGAATTGGAAAGACTGCAAGGGGGAGGGGAGTTGCTTGCGCCCTAAAGGAGGAGTTATTCAGATTCATTGCAGTGGGCGGCGGCTGCAAAACGCACCATTCTTCTTGTTTTTGCTCTGCAAAGCAGCCTTTTCAAGGGTTGGCTTGGGTGACAAAATGTCTTGTGTAGGCGTGGGTTTGTCTCCCTCTCGCTCTCTCTCCCTAAGATGTGTCCGGCATAGGCCAGGGTGCCACTCGAGGCCCAAACCAATTCTGGTTATCGCTTCTCGGCCTTTTGGCTAAGATCAAGTGTAGTATCTGTTCTTATCAGTTTAATATCTGATACGTCCCCTATCTGGGGACCATATATTAAATGGATTTTTAGAACAGGGAGATGGAAAAAGAGCTTGCTCTGTCCACTCCACGCATTGACCTGGTATTGCAGTACCTCCAGGAACGGTGCACCCCTTCTTAACCCAGTTTCCAAAAGCAGAACTCGATTCACCTGATTCATATTAGCCCGATTAGCGAATTGAAATGAATTTTTATCTAACACACTTTTTACTTGCTTTATTCATCCAAATAGCAAACTCATCACCACTCAACTTCACCAACTCTGCTATGTCCCGTGCAGTATCTTGTTGTCAGTCTAATCTAGATCATGTGTAATTGAATGGAATAGATCCCTTTTGGACAAAGTGGAGTCAGATGCTGCAGTGACCACAGGTGTGAGAGGATCTACAATTGGCATCTGGTGTTATCTCTCTGCTTCCACTCCAAATAAAGTTACCTGTTGTTACCTGAACGTCAAATACTAAGAATGGGCGGCCTATGAAAGAATTAGTACTTTCATTAAGTATACTAAACCGGCTAATTGGGAATAGACAAACTGTAAAAAGCCCTCTGAGAAAGCCCCTCTCTAACCTTTGTTAGTAAGCTTTTCTGTAGCCTGCCTGTTGATGTATTTTCGGTTTGAACAGTGCACAACATGAAGAGACGGAACACTGGCGGCTTGTCACAATGCCCCCCGATGACATCACAATAGCGCTGCTGCCTAGAAAACAAGCTGCGCAGAAGAAGTTGTTCTTTGGGTGGGAGGGTGGGCTAGTGGAAGGAGGGGGCAATCTCTTTTTTTCCCGGGTGGTAGGGGGATGACAGGAGAAGGGAAGCGGGTGGTGAGAAAGGTACAGAGGGCAGGGTTTGGGGGCTGGGAAGGAAAGGGAAAAGATTAGGGTTTGGGGATGATGAAAGGGCTTTCTACGGGTAAGGATGGCAAAGGGTGGCAGTGACGGAAAGTCAGGCAACCTGTCCTGTCCGTCTTTTTGTATCGTGAATTGGAAAGACTGCAAGGGGGAGGGGAGTTGCTTGCGCCCTAAAGGAGGAGTTATTCAGATTCATTGCAGTGGGCGGCGGCTGCAAAACGCACCATTCTTCTTGTTTTTGCTCTGCAAAGCAGCCTTTTCAAGGGTTGGCTTGGGTGACAAAATGTCTTGTGTAGGCGTGGGTTTGTCTCCCTCTCGCTCTCTCTCCCTAAGATGTGTCCGGCATAGGCCAGGGTGCCACTCGAGGCCCAAACCGATTCTGGTTATCGCTTCTCGGCCTTTTGGCTAAGATCAAGTGTAGTATCTGTTCTTATCAGTTTAATATCTGATACGTCCCCTATCTGGGGACCATATATTAAATGGATTTTTAGAACAGGGAGATGGAAAAAGAGCTTGCTCTGTCCACTCCACGCATTGACCTGGTATTGCAGTACCTCCAGGAACGGTGCACCCCTTCTTAACCCAGTTTCCAAAAGCAGAACTCGATTCACCTGATTCATATTAGCCCGATTAGCGAATTGAAATGAATTTTTATCTAACACACTTTTTACTTGCTTTATTCATCCAAATAGCAAACTCATCACCACTCAACTTCACCAACTCTGCTATGTCCCGTGCAGTATCTTGTTGTCAGTCTAATCTAGATCATGTGTAATTGAATGGAATAGATCCCTTTTGGACAAAGTGGAGTCAGATGCTGCAGTGACCACAGGTGTGAGAGGATCTACAATTGGCATCTGGTGTTATCTCTCTGCTTCCACTCCAAATAAAGTTACCTGTTGTTACCTGAACGTCAAATACTAAGAATGGGCGGCCTATGAAAGAATTAGTACTTTCATTAAGTATACTAAACCGGCTAATTGGGAATAGACAAACTGTAAAAAGCCCTCTGAGAAAGCCCCTCTCTAACCTTTGTTAGTAAGCTTTTCTGTAGCCTGCCTGTTGATGTATTTTCGGTTTGAACAGTGCACAACATGAAGAGACGGAACACTGGCGGCTTGTCACAATGCCCCCCGATGACATCACAATAGCGCTGCTGCCTAGAAAACAAGCTGCGCAGAAGAAGTTGTTCTTTGGGTGGGAGGGTGGGCTAGTGGAAGGAGGGGGCAATCTCTTTTTTTCCCGGGTGGTAGGGGGATGACAGGAGAAGGGAAGCGGGTGGTGAGAAAGGTACAGAGGGCAGGGTTTGGGGGCTGGGAAGGAAAGGGAAAAGATTAGGGTTTGGGGATGATGAAAGGGCTTTCTACGGGTAAGGATGGCAAAGGGTGGCAGTGACGGAAAGTCAGGCAACCTGTCCTGTCCGTCTTTTTGTATCGTGAATTGGAAAGACTGCAAGGGGGAGGGGAGTTGCTTGCGCCCTAAAGGAGGAGTTATTCAGATTCATTGCAGTGGGCGGCGGCTGCAAAACGCACCATTCTTCTTGTTTTTGCTCTGCAAAGCAGCCTTTTCAAGGGTTGGCTTGGGTGACAAAATGTCTTGTGTAGGCGTGGGTTTGTCTCCCTCTCGCTCTCTCTCCCTAAGATGTGTCCGGCATAGGCCAGGGTGCCACTCGAGGCCCAAACCAATTCTGGTTATCGCTTCTCGGCCTTTTGGCTAAGATCAAGTGTAGTATCTGTTCTTATCAGTTTAATATCTGATACGTCCCCTATCTGGGGACCATATATTAAATGGATTTTTAGAACAGGGAGATGGAAAAAGAGCTTGCTCTGTCCACTCCACGCATTGACCTGGTATTGCAGTACCTCCAGGAACGGTGCACCCCTTCTTAACCCAGTTTCCAAAAGCAGAACTCGATTCACCTGATTCATATTAGCCCGATTAGCGAATTGAAATGAATTTTTATCTAACACACTTTTTACTTGCTTTATTCATCCAAATAGCAAACTCATCACCACTCAACTTCACCAACTCTGCTATGTCCCGTGCAGTATCTTGTTGTCAGTCTAATCTAGATCATGTGTAATTGAATGGAATAGATCCCTTTTGGACAAAGTGGAGTCAGATGCTGCAGTGACCACAGGTGTGAGAGGATCTACAATTGGCATCTGGTGTTATCTCTCTGCTTCCACTCCAAATAAAGTTACCTGTTGTTACCTGAACGTCAAATACTAAGAATGGGCGGCCTATGAAAGAATTAGTACTTTCATTAAGTATACTAAACCGGCTAATTGGGAATAGACAAACTGTAAAAAGCCCTCTGAGAAAGCCCCTCTCTAACCTTTGTTAGTAAGCTTTTCTGTAGCCTGCCTGTTGATGTATTTTCGGTTTGAACAGTGCACAACATGAAGAGACGGAACACTGGCGGCTTGTCACAATGCCCCCCGATGACATCACAATAGCGCTGCTGCCTAGAAAACAAGCTGCGCAGAAGAAGTTGTTCTTTGGGTGGGAGGGTGGGCTAGTGGAAGGAGGGGGCAATCTCTTTTTTTCCCGGGTGGTAGGGGGATGACAGGAGAAGGGAAGCGGGTGGTGAGAAAGGTACAGAGGGCAGGGTTTGGGGGCTGGGAAGGAAAGGGAAAAGATTAGGGTTTGGGGATGATGAAAGGGCTTTCTACGGGTAAGGATGGCAAAGGGTGGCAGTGACGGAAAGTCAGGCAACCTGTCCTGTCCGTCTTTTTGTATCGTGAATTGGAAAGACTGCAAGGGGGAGGGGAGTTGCTTGCGCCCTAAAGGAGGAGTTATTCAGATTCATTGCAGTGGGCGGCGGCTGCAAAACGCACCATTCTTCTTGTTTTTGCTCTGCAAAGCAGCCTTTTCAAGGGTTGGCTTGGGTGACAAAATGTCTTGTGTAGGCGTGGGTTTGTCTCCCTCTCGCTCTCTCTCCCTAAGATGTGTCCGGCATAGGCCAGGGTGCCACTCGAGGCCCAAACCAATTCTGGTTATCGCTTCTCGGCCTTTTGGCTAAGATCAAGTGTAGTATCTGTTCTTATCAGTTTAATATCTGATACGTCCCCTATCTGGGGACCATATATTAAATGGATTTTTAGAACAGGGAGATGGAAAAAGAGCTTGCTCTGTCCACTCCACGCATTGACCTGGTATTGCAGTACCTCCAGGAACGGTGCACCCCTTCTTAACCCAGTTTCCAAAAGCAGAACTCGATTCACCTGATTCATATTAGCCCGATTAGCGAATTGAAATGAATTTTTATCTAACACACTTTTTACTTGCTTTATTCATCCAAATAGCAAACTCATCACCACTCAACTTCACCAACTCTGCTATGTCCCGTGCAGTATCTTGTTGTCAGTCTAATCTAGATCATGTGTAATTGAATGGAATAGATCCCTTTTGGACAAAGTGGAGTCAGATGCTGCAGTGACCACAGGTGTGAGAGGATCTACAATTGGCATCTGGTGTTATCTCTCTGCTTCCACTCCAAATAAAGTTACCTGTTGTTACCTGAACGTCAAATACTAAGAATGGGCGGCCTATGAAAGAATTAGTACTTTCATTAAGTATACTAAACCGGCTAATTGGGAATAGACAAACTGTAAAAAGCCCTCTGAGAAAGCCCCTCTCTAACCTTTGTTAGTAAGCTTTTCTGTAGCCTGCCTGTTGATGTATTTTCGGTTTGAACAGTGCACAACATGAAGAGACGGAACACTGGCGGCTTGTCACAATGCCCCCCGATGACATCACAATAGCGCTGCTGCCTAGAAAACAAGCTGCGCAGAAGAAGTTGTTCTTTGGGTGGGAGGGTGGGCTAGTGGAAGGAGGGGGCAATCTCTTTTTTTCCCGGGTGGTAGGGGGATGACAGGAGAAGGGAAGCGGGTGGTGAGAAAGGTACAGAGGGCAGGGTTTGGGGGCTGGGAAGGAAAGGGAAAAGATTAGGGTTTGGGGATGATGAAAGGGCTTTCTACGGGTAAGGATGGCAAAGGGTGGCAGTGACGGAAAGTCAGGCAACCTGTCCTGTCCGTCTTTTTGTATCGTGAATTGGAAAGACTGCAAGGGGGAGGGGAGTTGCTTGCGCCCTAAAGGAGGAGTTATTCAGATTCATTGCAGTGGGCGGCGGCTGCAAAACGCACCATTCTTCTTGTTTTTGCTCTGCAAAGCAGCCTTTTCAAGGGTTGGCTTGGGTGACAAAATGTCTTGTGTAGGCGTGGGTTTGTCTCCCTCTCGCTCTCTCTCCCTAAGATGTGTCCGGCATAGGCCAGGGTGCCACTCGAGGCCCAAACCAATTCTGGTTATCGCTTCTCGGCCTTTTGGCTAAGATCAAGTGTAGTATCTGTTCTTATCAGTTTAATATCTGATACGTCCCCTATCTGGGGACCATATATTAAATGGATTTTTAGAACAGGGAGATGGAAAAAGAGCTTGCTCTGTCCACTCCACGCATTGACCTGGTATTGCAGTACCTCCAGGAACGGTGCACCCCTTCTTAACCCAGTTTCCAAAAGCAGAACTCGATTCACCTGATTCATATTAGCCCGATTAGCGAATTGAAATGAATTTTTATCTAACACACTTTTTACTTGCTTTATTCATCCAAATAGCAAACTCATCACCACTCAACTTCACCAACTCTGCTATGTCCCGTGCAGTATCTTGTTGTCAGTCTAATCTAGATCATGTGTAATTGAATGGAATAGATCCCTTTTGGACAAAGTGGAGTCAGATGCTGCAGTGACCACAGGTGTGAGAGGATCTACAATTGGCATCTGGTGTTATCTCTCTGCTTCCACTCCAAATAAAGTTACCTGTTGTTACCTGAACGTCAAATACTAAGAATGGGCGGCCTATGAAAGAATTAGTACTTTCATTAAGTATACTAAACCGGCTAATTGGGAATAGACAAACTGTAAAAAGCCCTCTGAGAAAGCCCCTCTCTAACCTTTGTTAGTAAGCTTTTCTGTAGCCTGCCTGTTGATGTATTTTCGGTTTGAACAGTGCACAACATGAAGAGACGGAACACTGGCGGCTTGTCACAATGCCCCCCGATGACATCACAATAGCGCTGCTGCCTAGAAAACAAGCTGCGCAGAAGAAGTTGTTCTTTGGGTGGGAGGGTGGGCTAGTGGAAGGAGGGGGCAATCTCTTTTTTTCCCGGGTGGTAGGGGGATGACAGGAGAAGGGAAGCGGGTGGTGAGAAAGGTACAGAGGGCAGGGTTTGGGGGCTGGGAAGGAAAGGGAAAAGATTAGGGTTTGGGGATGATGAAAGGGCTTTCTACGGGTAAGGATGGCAAAGGGTGGCAGTGACGGAAAGTCAGGCAACCTGTCCTGTCCGTCTTTTTGTATCGTGAATTGGAAAGACTGCAAGGGGGAGGGGAGTTGCTTGCGCCCTAAAGGAGGAGTTATTCAGATTCATTGCAGTGGGCGGCGGCTGCAAAACGCACCATTCTTCTTGTTTTTGCTCTGCAAAGCAGCCTTTTCAAGGGTTGGCTTGGGTGACAAAATGTCTTGTGTAGGCGTGGGTTTGTCTCCCTCTCGCTCTCTCTCCCTAAGATGTGTCCGGCATAGGCCAGGGTGCCACTCGAGGCCCAAACCAATTCTGGTTATCGCTTCTCGGCCTTTTGGCTAAGATCAAGTGTAGTATCTGTTCTTATCAGTTTAATATCTGATACGTCCCCTATCTGGGGACCATATATTAAATGGATTTTTAGAACAGGGAGATGGAAAAAGAGCTTGCTCTGTCCACTCCACGCATTGACCTGGTATTGCAGTACCTCCAGGAACGGTGCACCCCTTCTTAACCCAGTTTCCAAAAGCAGAACTCGATTCACCTGATTCATATTAGCCCGATTAGCGAATTGAAATGAATTTTTATCTAACACACTTTTTACTTGCTTTATTCATCCAAATAGCAAACTCATCACCACTCAACTTCACCAACTCTGCTATGTCCCGTGCAGTATCTTGTTGTCAGTCTAATCTAGATCATGTGTAATTGAATGGAATAGATCCCTTTTGGACAAAGTGGAGTCAGATGCTGCAGTGACCACAGGTGTGAGAGGATCTACAATTGGCATCTGGTGTTATCTCTCTGCTTCCACTCCAAATAAAGTTACCTGTTGTTACCTGAACGTCAAATACTAAGAATGGGCGGCCTATGAAAGAATTAGTACTTTCATTAAGTATACTAAACCGGCTAATTGGGAATAGACAAACTGTAAAAAGCCCTCTGAGAAAGCCCCTCTCTAACCTTTGTTAGTAAGCTTTTCTGTAGCCTGCCTGTTGATGTATTTTCGGTTTGAACAGTGCACAACATGAAGAGACGGAACACTGGCGGCTTGTCACAATGCCCCCCGATGACATCACAATAGCGCTGCTGCCTAGAAAACAAGCTGCGCAGAAGAAGTTGTTCTTTGGGTGGGAGGGTGGGCTAGTGGAAGGAGGGGGCAATCTCTTTTTTTCCCGGGTGGTAGGGGGATGACAGGAGAAGGGAAGCGGGTGGTGAGAAAGGTACAGAGGGCAGGGTTTGGGGGCTGGGAAGGAAAGGGAAAAGATTAGGGTTTGGGGATGATGAAAGGGCTTTCTACGGGTAAGGATGGCAAAGGGTGGCAGTGACGGAAAGTCAGGCAACCTGTCCTGTCCGTCTTTTTGTATCGTGAATTGGAAAGACTGCAAGGGGGAGGGGAGTTGCTTGCGCCCTAAAGGAGGAGTTATTCAGATTCATTGCAGTGGGCGGCGGCTGCAAAACGCACCATTCTAATTGTTTTTGCTCTGCAAAGCAGCCTTTTCAAGGGTTGGCTTGGGTGACAAAATGTCTTGTGTAGGCGTGGGTTTGTCTCCCTCTCGCTCTCTCTCCCTAAGATGTGTCCGGCATAGGCCAGGGTGCCACTCGAGGCCCAAACCAATTCTGGTTATCGCTTCTCGGCCTTTTGGCTAAGATCAAGTGTAGTATCTGTTCTTATCAGTTTAATATCTGATACGTCCCCTATCTGGGGACCATATATTAAATGGATTTTTAGAACAGGGAGATGGAAAAAGAGCTTGCTCTGTCCACTCCACGCATTGACCTGGTATTGCAGTACCTCCAGGAACGGTGCACCCCTTCTTAACCCAGTTTCCAAAAGCAGAACTCGATTCACCTGATTCATATTAGCCCGATTAGCGAATTGAAATGAATTTTTATCTAACACACTTTTTACTTGCTTTATTCATCCAAATAGCAAACTCATCACCACTCAACTTCACCAACTCTGCTATGTCCCGTGCAGTATCTTGTTGTCAGTCTAATCTAGATCATGTGTAATTGAATGGAATAGATCCCTTTTGGACAAAGTGGAGTCAGATGCTGCAGTGACCACAGGTGTGAGAGGATCTACAATTGGCATCTGGTGTTATCTCTCTGCTTCCACTCCAAATAAAGTTACCTGTTGTTACCTGAACGTCAAATACTAAGAATGGGCGGCCTATGAAAGAATTAGTACTTTCATTAAGTATACTAAACCGGCTAATTGGGAATAGACAAACTGTAAAAAGCCCTCTGAGAAAGCCCCTCTCTAACCTTTGTTAGTAAGCTTTTCTGTAGCCTGCCTGTTGATGTATTTTCGGTTTGAACAGTGCACAACATGAAGAGACGGAACACTGGCGGCTTGTCACAATGCCCCCCGATGACATCACAATAGCGCTGCTGCCTAGAAAACAAGCTGCGCAGAAGAAGTTGTTCTTTGGGTGGGAGGGTGGGCTAGTGGAAGGAGGGGGCAATCTCTTTTTTTCCCGGGTGGTAGGGGGATGACAGGAGAAGGGAAGCGGGTGGTGAGAAAGGTACAGAGGGCAGGGTTTGGGGGCTGGGAAGGAAAGGGAAAAGATTAGGGTTTGGGGATGATGAAAGGGCTTTCTACGGGTAAGGATGGCAAAGGGTGGCAGTGACGGAAAGTCAGGCAACCTGTCCTGTCCGTCTTTTTGTATCGTGAATTGGAAAGACTGCAAGGGGGAGGGGAGTTGCTTGCGCCCTAAAGGAGGAGTTATTCAGATTCATTGCAGTGGGCGGCGGCTGCAAAACGCACCATTCTTCTTGTTTTTGCTCTGCAAAGCAGCCTTTTCAAGGGTTGGCTTGGGTGACAAAATGTCTTGTGTAGGCGTGGGTTTGTCTCCCTCTCGCTCTCTCTCCCTAAGATGTGTCCGGCATAGGCCAGGGTGCCACTCGAGGCCCAAACCAATTCTGGTTATCGCTTCTCGGCCTTTTGGCTAAGATCAAGTGTAGTATCTGTTCTTATCAGTTTAATATCTGATACGTCCCCTATCTGGGGACCATATATTAAATGGATTTTTAGAACAGGGAGATGGAAAAAGAGCTTGCTCTGTCCACTCCACGCATTGACCTGGTATTGCAGTACCTCCAGGAACGGTGCACCCCTTCTTAACCCAGTTTCCAAAAGCAGAACTCGATTCACCTGATTCATATTAGCCCGATTAGCGAATTGAAATGAATTTTTATCTAACACACTTTTTACTTGCTTTATTCATCCAAATAGCAAACTCATCACCACTCAACTTCACCAACTCTGCTATGTCCCGTGCAGTATCTTGTTGTCAGTCTAATCTAGATCATGTGTAATTGAATGGAATAGATCCCTTTTGGACAAAGTGGAGTCAGATGCTGCAGTGACCACAGGTGTGAGAGGATCTACAATTGGCATCTGGTGTTATCTCTCTGCTTCCACTCCAAATAAAGTTACCTGTTGTTACCTGAACGTCAAATACTAAGAATGGGCGGCCTATGAAAGAATTAGTACTTTCATTAAGTATACTAAACCGGCTAATTGGGAATAGACAAACTGTAAAAAGCCCTCTGAGAAAGCCCCTCTCTAACCTTTGTTAGTAAGCTTTTCTGTAGCCTGCCTGTTGATGTATTTTCGGTTTGAACAGTGCACAACATGAAGAGACGGAACACTGGCGGCTTGTCACAATGCCCCCCGATGACATCACAATGGCGCTGCTGCCTAGAAAACAAGCTGCGCAGAAGAAGTTGTTCTTTGGGTGGGAGGGTGGGCTAGTGGAAGGAGGGGGCAATCTCTTTTTTTCCCGGGTGGTAGGGGGATGACAGGAGAAGGGAAGCGGGTGGTGAGAAAGGTACAGAGGGCAGGGTTTGGGGGCTGGGAAGGAAAGGGAAAAGATTAGGGTTTGGGGATGATGAAAGGGCTTTCTACGGGTAAGGATGGCAAAGGGTGGCAGTGACGGAAAGTCAGGCAACCTGTCCTGTCCGTCTTTTTGTATCGTGAATTGGAAAGACTGCAAGGGGGAGGGGAGTTGCTTGCGCCCTAAAGGAGGAGTTATTCAGATTCATTGCAGTGGGCGGCGGCTGCAAAACGCACCATTCTTCTTGTTTTTGCTCTGCAAAGCAGCCTTTTCAAGGGTTGGCTTGGGTGACAAAATGTCTTGTGTAGGCGTGGGTTTGTCTCCCTCTCGCTCTCTCTCCCTAAGATGTGTCCGGCATAGGCCAGGGTGCCACTCGAGGCCCAAACCAATTCTGGTTATCGCTTCTCGGCCTTTTGGCTAAGATCAAGTGTAGTATCTGTTCTTATCAGTTTAATATCTGATACGTCCCCTATCTGGGGACCATATATTAAATGGATTTTTAGAACAGGGAGATGGAAAAAGAGCTTGCTCTGTCCACTCCACGCATTGACCTGGTATTGCAGTACCTCCAGGAACGGTGCACCCCTTCTTAACCCAGTTTCCAAAAGCATAACTCGATTCACCTGATTCATATTAGCCCGATTAGCGAATTGAAATGAATTTTTATCTAACACACTTTTTACTTGCTTTATTCATCCAAATAGCAAACTCATCACCACTCAACTTCACCAACTCTGCTATGTCCCGTGCAGTATCTTGTTGTCAGTCTAATCTAGATCATGTGTAATTGAATGGAATAGATCCCTTTTGGACAAAGTGGAGTCAGATGCTGCAGTGACCACAGGTGTGAGAGGATCTACAATTGGCATCTGGTGTTATCTCTCTGCTTCCACTCCAAATAAAGTTACCTGTTGTTACCTGAACGTCAAATACTAAGAATGGGCGGCCTATGAAAGAATTAGTACTTTCATTAAGTATACTAAACCGGCTAATTGGGAATAGACAAACTGTAAAAAGCCCTCTGAGAAAGCCCCTCTCTAACCTTTGTTAGTAAGCTTTTCTGTAGCCTGCCTGTTGATGTATTTTCGGTTTGAACAGTGCACAACATGAAGAGACGGAACACTGGCGGCTTGTCACAATGCCCCCCGATGACATCACAATAGCGCTGCTGCCTAGAAAACAAGCTGCGCAGAAGAAGTTGTTCTTTGGGTGGGAGGGTGGGCTAGTGGAAGGAGGGGGCAATCTCTTTTTTTCCCGGGTGGTAGGGGGATGACAGGAGAAGGGAAGCGGGTGGTGAGAAAGGTACAGAGGGCAGGGTTTGGGGGCTGGGAAGGAAAGGGAAAAGATTAGGGTTTGGGGATGATGAAAGGGCTTTCTACGGGTAAGGATGGCAAAGGGTGGCAGTGACGGAAAGTCAGGCAACCTGTCCTGTCCGTCTTTTTGTATCGTGAATTGGAAAGACTGCAAGGGGGAGGGGAGTTGCTTGCGCCCTAAAGGAGGAGTTATTCAGATTCATTGCAGTGGGCGGCGGCTGCAAAACGCACCATTCTTCTTGTTTTTGCTCTGCAAAGCAGCCTTTTCAAGGGTTGGCTTGGGTGACAAAATGTCTTGTGTAGGCGTGGGTTTGTCTCCCTCTCGCTCTCTCTCCCTAAGATGTGTCCGGCATAGGCCAGGGTGCCACTCGAGGCCCAAACCAATTCTGGTTATCGCTTCTCGGCCTTTTGGCTAAGATCAAGTGTAGTCCCTTCATTGGGTTTGCCTTGGTCTTGGCTGGGAGGGGCCCGGGCTTGCACAACCGCCGGCCTCGGGGATTGTTGCGCCTTTTGGTGCTTACGTCCCTTTGTGGCTGGTGGTTCCTGGGCTCGGGAGGCGATCACCCAGGCACTGCGCTTTTGTGTGGTGGCCTGCTGGCCTTCGGGGCTACCTTGATTCTGAAAATTGCGGATGAAATCTCATCTGTTCTTATCAGTTTAATATCTGATACGTCCCCTATCTGGGGACCATATATTAAATGGATTTTTAGAACAGGGAGATGGAAAAAGAGCTTGCTCTGTCCACTCCACGCATTGACCTGGTATTGCAGTACCTCCAGGAACGGTGCACCCCTTCTTAACCCAGTTTCCAAAAGCAGAACTCGATTCACCTGATTCATATTAGCCCGATTAGCGAATTGAAATGAATTTTTATCTAACACACTTTTTACTTGCTTTATTCATCCAAATAGCAAACTCATCACCACTCAACTTCACCAACTCTGCTATGTCCCGTGCAGTATCTTGTTGTCAGTCTAATCTAGATCATGTGTAATTGAATGGAATAGATCCCTTTTGGACAAAGTGGAGTCAGATGCTGCAGTGACCACAGGTGTGAGAGGATCTACAATTGGCATCTGGTGTTATCTCTCTGCTTCCACTCCAAATAAAGTTACCTGTTGTTACCTGAACGTCAAATACTAAGAATGGGCGGCCTATGAAAGAATTAGTACTTTCATTAAGTATACTAAACCGGCTAATTGGGAATAGACAAACTGTAAAAAGCCCTCTGAGAAAGCCCCTCTCTAACCTTTGTTAGTAAGCTTTTCTGTAGCCTGCCTGTTGATGTATTTTCGGTTTGAACAGTGCACAACATGAAGAGACGGAACACTGGCGGCTTGTCACAATGCCCCCCGATGACATCACAATAGCGCTGCTGCCTAGAAAACAAGCTGCGCAGAAGAAGTTGTTCTTTGGGTGGGAGGGTGGGCTAGTGGAAGGAGGGGGCAATCTCTTTTTTTCCCGGGTGGTAGGGGGATGACAGGAGAAGGGAAGCGGGTGGTGAGAAAGGTACAGAGGGCAGGGTTTGGGGGCTGGGAAGGAAAGGGAAAAGATTAGGGTTTGGGGATGATGAAAGGGCTTTCTACGGGTAAGGATGGCAAAGGGTGGCAGTGACGGAAAGTCAGGCAACCTGTCCTGTCCGTCTTTTTGTATCGTGAATTGGAAAGACTGCAAGGGGGAGGGGAGTTGCTTGCGCCCTAAAGGAGGAGTTATTCAGATTCATTGCAGTGGGCGGCGGCTGCAAAACGCACCATTCTTCTTGTTTTTGCTCTGCAAAGCAGCCTTTTCAAGGGTTGGCTTGGGTGACAAAATGTCTTGTGTAGGCGTGGGTTTGTCTCCCTCTCGCTCTCTCTCCCTAAGATGTGTCCGGCATAGGCCAGGGTGCCACTCGAGGCCCAAACCAATTCTGGTTATCGCTTCTCGGCCTTTTGGCTAAGATCAAGTGTAGTATCTGTTCTTATCAGTTTAATATCTGATACGTCCCCTATCTGGGGACCATATATTAAATGGATTTTTAGAACAGGGAGATGGAAAAAGAGCTTGCTCTGTCCACTCCACGCATTGACCTGGTATTGCAGTACCTCCAGGAACGGTGCACCCCTTCTTAACCCAGTTTCCAAAAGCAGAACTCGATTCACCTGATTCATATTAGCCCGATTAGCGAATTGAAATGAATTTTTATCTAACACACTTTTTACTTGCTTTATTCATCCAAATAGCAAACTCATCACCACTCAACTTCACCAACTCTGCTATGTCCCGTGCAGTATCTTGTTGTCAGTCTAATCTAGATCATGTGTAATTGAATGGAATAGATCCCTTTTGGACAAAGTGGAGTCAGATGCTGCAGTGACCACAGGTGTGAGAGGATCTACAATTGGCATCTGGTGTTATCTCTCTGCTTCCACTCCAAATAAAGTTACCTGTTGTTACCTGAACGTCAAATACTAAGAATGGGCGGCCTATGAAAGAATTAGTACTTTCATTAAGTATACTAAACCGGCTAATTGGGAATAGACAAACTGTAAAAAGCCCTCTGAGAAAGCCCCTCTCTAACCTTTGTTAGTAAGCTTTTCTGTAGCCTGCCTGTTGATGTATTTTCGGTTTGAACAGTGCACAACATGAAGAGACGGAACACTGGCGGCTTGTCACAATGCCCCCCGATGACATCACAATAGCGCTGCTGCCTAGAAAACAAGCTGCGCAGAAGAAGTTGTTCTTTGGGTGGGAGGGTGGGCTAGTGGAAGGAGGGGGCAATCTCTTTTTTTCCCGGGTGGTAGGGGGATGACAGGAGAAGGGAAGCGGGTGGTGAGAAAGGTACAGAGGGCAGGGTTTGGGGGCTGGGAAGGAAAGGGAAAAGATTAGGGTTTGGGGATGATGAAAGGGCTTTCTACGGGTAAGGATGGCAAAGGGTGGCAGTGACGGAAAGTCAGGCAACCTGTCCTGTCCGTCTTTTTGTATCGTGAATTGGAAAGACTGCAAGGGGGAGGGGAGTTGCTTGCGCCCTAAAGGAGGAGTTATTCAGATTCATTGCAGTGGGCGGCGGCTGCAAAACGCACCATTCTTCTTGTTTTTGCTCTGCAAAGCAGCCTTTTCAAGGGTTGGCTTGGGTGACAAAATGTCTTGTGTAGGCGTGGGTTTGTCTCCCTCTCGCTCTCTCTCCCTAAGATGTGTCCGGCATAGGCCAGGGTGCCACTCGAGGCCCAAACCAATTCTGGTTATCGCTTCTCGGCCTTTTGGCTAAGATCAAGTGTAGTATCTGTTCTTATCAGTTTAATATCTGATACGTCCCCTATCTGGGGACCATATATTAAATGGATTTTTAGAACAGGGAGATGGAAAAAGAGCTTGCTCTGTCCACTCCACGCATTGACCTGGTATTGCAGTACCTCCAGGAACGGTGCACCCCTTCTTAACCCAGTTTCCAAAAGCAGAACTCGATTCACCTGATTCATATTAGCCCGATTAGCGAATTGAAATGAATTTTTATCTAACACACTTTTTACTTGCTTTATTCATCCAAATAGCAAACTCATCACCACTCAACTTCACCAACTCTGCTATGTCCCGTGCAGTATCTTGTTGTCAGTCTAATCTAGATCATGTGTAATTGAATGGAATAGATCCCTTTTGGACAAAGTGGAGTCAGATGCTGCAGTGACCACAGGTGTGAGAGGATCTACAATTGGCATCTGGTGTTATCTCTCTGCTTCCACTCCAAATAAAGTTACCTGTTGTTACCTGAACGTCAAATACTAAGAATGGGCGGCCTATGAAAGAATTAGTACTTTCATTAAGTATACTAAACCGGCTAATTGGGAATAGACAAACTGTAAAAAGCCCTCTGAGAAAGCCCCTCTCTAACCTTTGTTAGTAAGCTTTTCTGTAGCCTGCCTGTTGATGTATTTTCGGTTTGAACAGTGCACAACATGAAGAGACGGAACACTGGCGGCTTGTCACAATGCCCCCCGATGACATCACAATAGCGCTGCTGCCTAGAAAACAAGCTGCGCAGAAGAAGTTGTTCTTTGGGTGGGAGGGTGGGCTAGTGGAAGGAGGGGGCAATCTCTTTTTTTCCCGGGTGGTAGGGGGATGACAGGAGAAGGGAAGCGGGTGGTGAGAAAGGTACAGAGGGCAGGGTTTGGGGGCTGGGAAGGAAAGGGAAAAGATTAGGGTTTGGGGATGATGAAAGGGCTTTCTACGGGTAAGGATGGCAAAGGGTGGCAGTGACGGAAAGTCAGGCAACCTGTCCTGTCCGTCTTTTTGTATCGTGAATTGGAAAGACTGCAAGGGGGAGGGGAGTTGCTTGCGCCCTAAAGGAGGAGTTATTCAGATTCATTGCAGTGGGCGGCGGCTGCAAAACGCACCATTCTTCTTGTTTTTGCTCTGCAAAGCAGCCTTTTCAAGGGTTGGCTTGGGTGACAAAATGTCTTGTGTAGGCGTGGGTTTGTCTCCCTCTCGCTCTCTCTCCCTAAGATGTGTCCGGCATAGGCCAGGGTGCCACTCGAGGCCCAAACCAATTCTGGTTATCGCTTCTCGGCCTTTTGGCTAAGATCAAGTGTAGTTTGGGAGGGTACTACCTTGGTTGGTGCTGAAAGGTGCCAGGGTATTGCACAACTGCTGGCCTTGGGGGAGTGTGCATCGTAGGATGTCATAGCCCTCTTGTGACGGACAGTTACCTGGGCAACGAGAGGCGGTCACTTTATTATTTTCAAACTCATCCTTCAAAAAAAAAAAAAAAAAAAAAAAAAAAAAAAAAAAAAAAAAAAAAAATCTGTTCTTATCAGTTTAATATCTGATACGTCCCCTATCTGGGGACCATATATTAAATGGATTTTTAGAACAGGGAGATGGAAAAAGAGCTTGCTCTGTCCACTCCACGCATTGACCTGGTATTGCAGTACCTCCAGGAACGGTGCACCCCTTCTTAACCCAGTTTCCAAAAGCAGAACTCGATTCACCTGATTCATATTAGCCCGATTAGCAAATTGAAATGAATTTTTATCTAACACACTTTTTACTTGCTTTATTCATCCAAATAGCAAACTCATCACCACTCAACTTCACCAACTCTGCTATGTCCCGTGCAGTATCTTGTTGTCAGTCTAATCTAGATCATGTGTAATTGAATGGAATAGATCCCTTTTGGACAAAGTGGAGTCAGATGCTGCAGTGACCACAGGTGTGAGAGGATCTACAATTGGCATCTGGTGTTATCTCTCTGCTTCCACTCCAAATAAAGTTACCTGTTGTTACCTGAACGTCAAATACTAAGAATGGGCGGCCTATGAAAGAATTAGTACTTTCATTAAGTATACTAAACCGGCTAATTGGGAATAGACAAACTGTAAAAAGCCCTCTGAGAAAGCCCCTCTCTAACCTTTGTTAGTAAGCTTTTCTGTAGCCTGCCTGTTGATGTATTTTCGGTTTGAACAGTGCACAACATGAAGAGACGGAACACTGGCGGCTTGTCACAATGCCCCCCGATGACATCACAATAGCGCTGCTGCCTAGAAAACAAGCTGCGCAGAAGAAGTTGTTCTTTGGGTGGGAGGGTGGGCTAGTGGAAGGAGGGGGCAATCTCTTTTTTTCCCGGGTGGTAGGGGGATGACAGGAGAAGGGAAGCGGGTGGTGAGAAAGGTACAGAGGGCAGGGTTTGGGGGCTGGGAAGGAAAGGGAAAAGATTAGGGTTTGGGGATGATGAAAGGGCTTTCTACGGGTAAGGATGGCAAAGGGTGGCAGTGACGGAAAGTCAGGCAACCTGTCCTGTCCGTCTTTTTGTATCGTGAATTGGAAAGACTGCAAGGGGGAGGGGAGTTGCTTGCGCCCTAAAGGAGGAGTTATTCAGATTCATTGCAGTGGGCGGCGGCTGCAAAACGCACCATTCTTCTTGTTTTTGCTCTGCAAAGCAGCCTTTTCAAGGGTTGGCTTGGGTGACAAAATGTCTTGTGTAGGCGTGGGTTTGTCTCCCTCTCGCTCTCTCTCCCTAAGATGTGTCCGGCATAGGCCAGGGTGCCACTCGAGGCCCAAACCAATTCTGGTTATCGCTTCTCGGCCTTTTGGCTAAGATCAAGTGTAGTATCTGTTCTTATCAGTTTAATATCTGATACGTCCCCTATCTGGGGACCATATATTAAATGGATTTTTAGAACAGGGAGATGGAAAAAGAGCTTGCTCTGTCCACTCCACGCATTGACCTGGTATTGCAGTACCTCCAGGAACGGTGCACCCCTTCTTAACCCAGTTTCCAAAAGCAGAACTCGATTCACCTGATTCATATTAGCCCGATTAGCGAATTGAAATGAATTTTTATCTAACACACTTTTTACTTGCTTTATTCATCCAAATAGCAAACTCATCACCACTCAACTTCACCAACTCTGCTATGTCCCGTGCAGTATCTTGTTGTCAGTCTAATCTAGATCATGTGTAATTGAATGGAATAGATCCCTTTTGGACAAAGTGGAGTCAGATGCTGCAGTGACCACAGGTGTGAGAGGATCTACAATTGGCATCTGGTGTTATCTCTCTGCTTCCACTCCAAATAAAGTTACCTGTTGTTACCTGAACGTCAAATACTAAGAATGGGCGGCCTATGAAAGAATTAGTACTTTCATTAAGTATACTAAACCGGCTAATTGGGAATAGACAAACTGTAAAAAGCCCTCTGAGAAAGCCCCTCTCTAACCTTTGTTAGTAAGCTTTTCTGTAGCCTGCCTGTTGATGTATTTTCGGTTTGAACAGTGCACAACATGAAGAGACGGAACACTGGCGGCTTGTCACAATGCCCCCCGATGACATCACAATAGCGCTGCTGCCTAGAAAACAAGCTGCGCAGAAGAAGTTGTTCTTTGGGTGGGAGGGTGGGCTAGTGGAAGGAGGGGGCAATCTCTTTTTTTCCCGGGTGGTAGGGGGATGACAGGAGAAGGGAAGCGGGTGGTGAGAAAGGTACAGAGGGCAGGGTTTGGGGGCTGGGAAGGAAAGGGAAAAGATTAGGGTTTGGGGATGATGAAAGGGCTTTCTACGGGTAAGGATGGCAAAGGGTGGCAGTGACGGAAAGTCAGGCAACCTGTCCTGTCCGTCTTTTTGTATCGTGAATTGGAAAGACTGCAAGGGGGAGGGGAGTTGCTTGCGCCCTAAAGGAGGAGTTATTCAGATTCATTGCAGTGGGCGGCGGCTGCAAAACGCACCATTCTTCTTGTTTTTGCTCTGCAAAGCAGCCTTTTCAAGGGTTGGCTTGGGTGACAAAATGTCTTGTGTAGGCGTGGGTTTGTCTCCCTCTCGCTCTCTCTCCCTAAGATGTGTCCGGCATAGGCCAGGGTGCCACTCGAGGCCCAAACCAATTCTGGTTATCGCTTCTCGGCCTTTTGGCTAAGATCAAGTGTAGTATCTGTTCTTATCAGTTTAATATCTGATACGTCCCCTATCTGGGGACCATATATTAAATGGATTTTTAGAACAGGGAGATGGAAAAAGAGCTTGCTCTGTCCACTCCACGCATTGACCTGGTATTGCAGTACCTCCAGGAACGGTGCACCCCTTCTTAACCCAGTTTCCAAAAGCAGAACTCGATTCACCTGATTCATATTAGCCCGATTAGCGAATTGAAATGAATTTTTATCTAACACACTTTTTACTTGCTTTATTCATCCAAATAGCAAACTCATCACCACTCAACTTCACCAACTCTGCTATGTCCCGTGCAGTATCTTGTTGTCAGTCTAATCTAGATCATGTGTAATTGAATGGAATAGATCCCTTTTGGACAAAGTGGAGTCAGATGCTGCAGTGACCACAGGTGTGAGAGGATCTACAATTGGCATCTGGTGTTATCTCTCTGCTTCCACTCCAAATAAAGTTACCTGTTGTTACCTGAACGTCAAATACTAAGAATGGGCGGCCTATGAAAGAATTAGTACTTTCATTAAGTATACTAAACCGGCTAATTGGGAATAGACAAACTGTAAAAAGCCCTCTGAGAAAGCCCCTCTCTAACCTTTGTTAGTAAGCTTTTCTGTAGCCTGCCTGTTGATGTATTTTCGGTTTGAACAGTGCACAACATGAAGAGACGGAACACTGGCGGCTTGTCACAATGCCCCCCGATGACATCACAATAGCGCTGCTGCCTAGAAAACAAGCTGCGCAGAAGAAGTTGTTCTTTGGGTGGGAGGGTGGGCTAGTGGAAGGAGGGGGCAATCTCTTTTTTTCCCGGGTGGTAGGGGGATGACAGGAGAAGGGAAGCGGGTGGTGAGAAAGGTACAGAGGGCAGGGTTTGGGGGCTGGGAAGGAAAGGGAAAAGATTAGGGTTTGGGGATGATGAAAGGGCTTTCTACGGGTAAGGATGGCAAAGGGTGGCAGTGACGGAAAGTCAGGCAACCTGTCCTGTCCGTCTTTTTGTATCGTGAATTGGAAAGACTGCAAGGGGGAGGGGAGTTGCTTGCGCCCTAAAGGAGGAGTTATTCAGATTCATTGCAGTGGGCGGCGGCTGCAAAACGCACCATTCTTCTTGTTTTTGCTCTGCAAAGCAGCCTTTTCAAGGGTTGGCTTGGGTGACAAAATGTCTTGTGTAGGCGTGGGTTTGTCTCCCTCTCGCTCTCTCTCCCTAAGATGTGTCCGGCATAGGCCAGGGTGCCACTCGAGGCCCAAACCAATTCTGGTTATCGCTTCTCGGCCTTTTGGCTAAGATCAAGTGTAGTATCTGTTCTTATCAGTTTAATATCTGATACGTCCCCTATCTGGGGACCATATATTAAATGGATTTTTAGAACAGGGAGATGGAAAAAGAGCTTGCTCTGTCCACTCCACGCATTGACCTGGTATTGCAGTACCTCCAGGAACGGTGCACCCCTTCTTAACCCAGTTTCCAAAAGCAGAACTCGATTCACCTGATTCATATTAGCCCGATTAGCGAATTGAAATGAATTTTTATCTAACACACTTTTTACTTGCTTTATTCATCCAAATAGCAAACTCATCACCACTCAACTTCACCAACTCTGCTATGTCCCGTGCAGTATCTTGTTGTCAGTCTAATCTAGATCATGTGTAATTGAATGGAATAGATCCCTTTTGGACAAAGTGGAGTCAGATGCTGCAGTGACCACAGGTGTGAGAGGATCTACAATTGGCATCTGGTGTTATCTCTCTGCTTCCACTCCAAATAAAGTTACCTGTTGTTACCTGAACGTCAAATACTAAGAATGGGCGGCCTATGAAAGAATTAGTACTTTCATTAAGTATACTAAACCGGCTAATTGGGAATAGACAAACTGTAAAAAGCCCTCTGAGAAAGCCCCTCTCTAACCTTTGTTAGTAAGCTTTTCTGTAGCCTGCCTGTTGATGTATTTTCGGTTTGAACAGTGCACAACATGAAGAGACGGAACACTGGCGGCTTGTCACAATGCCCCCCGATGACATCACAATAGCGCTGCTGCCTAGAAAACAAGCTGCGCAGAAGAAGTTGTTCTTTGGGTGGGAGGGTGGGCTAGTGGAAGGAGGGGGCAATCTCTTTTTTTCCCGGGTGGTAGGGGGATGACAGGAGAAGGGAAGCGGGTGGTGAGAAAGGTACAGAGGGCAGGGTTTGGGGGCTGGGAAGGAAAGGGAAAAGATTAGGGTTTGGGGATGATGAAAGGGCTTTCTACGGGTAAGGATGGCAAAGGGTGGCAGTGACGGAAAGTCAGGCAACCTGTCCTGTCCGTCTTTTTGTATCGTGAATTGGAAAGACTGCAAGGGGGAGGGGAGTTGCTTGCGCCCTAAAGGAGGAGTTATTCAGATTCATTGCAGTGGGCGGCGGCTGCAAAACGCACCATTCTTCTTGTTTTTGCTCTGCAAAGCAGCCTTTTCAAGGGTTGGCTTGGGTGACAAAATGTCTTGTGTAGGCGTGGGTTTGTCTCCCTCTCGCTCTCTCTCCCTAAGATGTGTCCGGCATAGGCCAGGGTGCCACTCGAGGCCCAAACCAATTCTGGTTATCGCTTCTCGGCCTTTTGGCTAAGATCAAGTGTAGTGTTGTTCGAAGAGGTGGTTTAAGCTCCAGGCCACCTTAGTACAATGATACAATGCACACTGGAAGGTTGCGCTTGCTAGTACTCTGGGTGGATAGTATATTCATCTAGAGGAAAACATGGCCCTACCAGGATCGAGGCTATTAGACTGAGTAAGGGTGGGGGGCTATGGTACAACGTGCCCCAGGACTGACGACCCTGGAGTGAGTCTGAGCTTGCTGGCTTGGGACCCCGGCAAGCCTTGGGCTCTGTAGCACACCGTACCTTGCCTTTTCATACTTTTTGAGCATATTACCCTATCCCGGCCTTCTGGCTAGGAAGGGAAATTTTTATAATCCCGGTCGGAGGTCTGGTCAGCTTTGGGCTGAGAAACTAACACCCGGTTGGAGGTCTGGGTCAGCTTCGGCTGAGAAACCAACACCCGGTTGGAGGTCTGGGTCAGCTTCGGCTGAGAAACCAACACCCGGTTGGAGGTCCGGTTAGCCTTGGGCTGAGAAACCAACACCGGTTGACGGTCCGGGCAGTTTCGGCTGCGAAACCAACAACTAGTAGCTCTCTACTCCACTTGGGTAAGATGCCTGGGTGGACGCTGGGAGCAACGACAAGGCTCAACCAGGCTTCGGCTTGGGGGAGCACCGAAGATCCCTGACCCTTGCTGTGGCCTTCTGGCTCGGAGGGACGGGGTTGATTTTTGGGGACCCTCTCCTCACGGTGGGGTCCACACGAATCCTAGCCTTTGCACTGTTTTTGGTGTGACTTCGGTCATGCATTTTTTGTGGTGCTTTGGAAAGCTTCATTAAATCAAAAATCTGTTCTTATCAGTTTAATATCTGATACGTCCCCTATCTGGGGACCATATATTAAATGGATTTTTAGAACAGGGAGATGGAAAAAGAGCTTGCTCTGTCCACTCCACGCATTGACCTGGTATTGCAGTACCTCCAGGAACGGTGCACCCCTTCTTAACCCAGTTTCCAAAAGCAGAACTCGATTCACCTGATTCATATTAGCCCGATTAGCGAATTGAAATGAATTTTTATCTAACACACTTTTTACTTGCTTTATTCATCCAAATAGCAAACTCATCACCACTCAACTTCACCAACTCTGCTATGTCCCGTGCAGTATCTTGTTGTCAGTCTAATCTAGATCATGTGTAATTGAATGGAATAGATCCCTTTTGGACAAAGTGGAGTCAGATGCTGCAGTGACCACAGGTGTGAGAGGATCTACAATTGGCATCTGGTGTTATCTCTCTGCTTCCACTCCAAATAAAGTTACCTGTTGTTACCTGAACGTCAAATACTAAGAATGGGCGGCCTATGAAAGAATTAGTACTTTCATTAAGTATACTAAACCGGCTAATTGGGAATAGACAAACTGTAAAAAGCCCTCTGAGAAAGCCCCTCTCTAACCTTTGTTAGTAAGCTTTTCTGTAGCCTGCCTGTTGATGTATTTTCGGTTTGAACAGTGCACAACATGAAGAGACGGAACACTGGCGGCTTGTCACAATGCCCCCCGATGACATCACAATAGCGCTGCTGCCTAGAAAACAAGCTGCGCAGAAGAAGTTGTTCTTTGGGTGGGAGGGTGGGCTAGTGGAAGGAGGGGGCAATCTCTTTTTTTCCCGGGTGGTAGGGGGATGACAGGAGAAGGGAAGCGGGTGGTGAGAAAGGTACAGAGGGCAGGGTTTGGGGGCTGGGAAGGAAAGGGAAAAGATTAGGGTTTGGGGATGATGAAAGGGCTTTCTACGGGTAAGGATGGCAAAGGGTGGCAGTGACGGAAAGTCAGGCAACCTGTCCTGTCCGTCTTTTTGTATCGGGAATTGGAAAGACTGCAAGGGGGAGGGGAGTTGCTTGCGCCCTAAAGGAGGAGTTATTCAGATTCATTGCAGTGGGCGGCGGCTGCAAAACGCACCATTCTTCTTGTTTTTGCTCTGCAAAGCAGCCTTTTCAAGGGTTGGCTTGGGTGACAAAATGTCTTGTGTAGGCGTGGGTTTGTCTCCCTCTCGCTCTCTCTCCCTAAGATGTGTCCGGCATAGGCCAGGGTGCCACTCGAGGCCCAAACCAATTCTGGTTATCGCTTCTCGGCCTTTTGGCTAAGATCAAGTGTAGTATCTGTTCTTATCAGTTTAATATCTGATACGTCCCCTATCTGGGGACCATATATTAAATGGATTTTTAGAACAGGGAGATGGAAAAAGAGCTTGCTCTGTCCACTCCACGCATTGACCTGGTATTGCAGTACCTCCAGGAACGGTGCACCCCTTCTTAACCCAGTTTCCAAAAGCAGAACTCGATTCACCTGATTCATATTAGCCCGATTAGCGAATTGAAATGAATTTTTATCTAACACACTTTTTACTTGCTTTATTCATCCAAATAGCAAACTCATCACCACTCAACTTCACCAACTCTGCTATGTCCCGTGCAGTATCTTGTTGTCAGTCTAATCTAGATCATGTGTAATTGAATAGAATAGATCCCTTTTGGACAAAGTGGAGTCAGATGCTGCAGTGACCACAGGTGTGAGAGGATCTACAATTGGCATCTGGTGTTATCTCTCTGCTTCCACTCCAAATAAAGTTACCTGTTGTTACCTGAACGTCAAATACTAAGAATGGGCGGCCTATGAAAGAATTAGTACTTTCATTAAGTATACTAAACCGGCTAATTGGGAATAGACAAACTGTAAAAAGCCCTCTGAGAAAGCCCCTCTCTAACCTTTGTTAGTAAGCTTTTCTGTAGCCTGCCTGTTGATGTATTTTCGGTTTGAACAGTGCACAACATGAAGAGACGGAACACTGGCGGCTTGTCACAATGCCCCCCGATGACATCACAATAGCGCTGCTGCCTAGAAAACAAGCTGCGCAGAAGAAGTTGTTCTTTGGGTGGGAGGGTGGGCTAGTGGAAGGAGGGGGCAATCTCTTTTTTTCCCGGGTGGTAGGGGGATGACAGGAGAAGGGAAGCGGGTGGTGAGAAAGGTACAGAGGGCAGGGTTTGGGGGCTGGGAAGGAAAGGGAAAAGATTAGGGTTTGGGGATGATGAAAGGGCTTTCTACGGGTAAGGATGGCAAAGGGTGGCAGTGACGGAAAGTCAGGCAACCTGTCCTGTCCGTCTTTTTGTATCGTGAATTGGAAAGACTGCAAGGGGGAGGGGAGTTGCTTGCGCCCTAAAGGAGGAGTTATTCAGATTCATTGCAGTGGGCGGCGGCTGCAAAACGCACCATTCTTCTTGTTTTTGCTCTGCAAAGCAGCCTTTTCAAGGGTTGGCTTGGGTGACAAAATGTCTTGTGTAGGCGTGGGTTTGTCTCCCTCTCGCTCTCTCTCCCTAAGATGTGTCCGGCATAGGCCAGGGTGCCACTCGAGGCCCAAACCAATTCTGGTTATCGCTTCTCGGCCTTTTGGCTAAGATCAAGTGTAGTATCTGTTCTTATCAGTTTAATATCTGATACGTCCCCTATCTGGGGACCATATATTAAATGGATTTTTAGAACAGGGAGATGGAAAAAGAGCTTGCTCTGTCCACTCCACGCATTGACCTGGTATTGCAGTACCTCCAGGAACGGTGCACCCCTTCTTAACCCAGTTTCCAAAAGCAGAACTCGATTCACCTGATTCATATTAGCCCGATTAGCGAATTGAAATGAATTTTTATCTAACACACTTTTTACTTGCTTTATTCATCCAAATAGCAAACTCATCACCACTCAACTTCACCAACTCTGCTATGTCCCGTGCAGTATCTTGTTGTCAGTCTAATCTAGATCATGTGTAATTGAATGGAATAGATCCCTTTTGGACAAAGTGGAGTCAGATGCTGCAGTGACCACAGGTGTGAGAGGATCTACAATTGGCATCTGGTGTTATCTCTCTGCTTCCACTCCAAATAAAGTTACCTGTTGTTACCTGAACGTCAAATACTAAGAATGGGCGGCCTATGAAAGAATTAGTACTTTCATTAAGTATACTAAACCGGCTAATTGGGAATAGACAAACTGTAAAAAGCCCTCTGAGAAAGCCCCTCTCTAACCTTTGTTAGTAAGCTTTTCTGTAGCCTGCCTGTTGATGTATTTTCGGTTTGAACAGTGCACAACATGAAGAGACGGAACACTGGCGGCTTGTCACAATGCCCCCCGATGACATCACAATAGCGCTGCTGCCTAGAAAACAAGCTGCGCAGAAGAAGTTGTTCTTTGGGTGGGAGGGTGGGCTAGTGGAAGGAGGGGGCAATCTCTTTTTTTCCCGGGTGGTAGGGGGATGACAGGAGAAGGGAAGCGGGTGGTGAGAAAGGTACAGAGGGCAGGGTTTGGGGGCTGGGAAGGAAAGGGAAAAGATTAGGGTTTGGGGATGATGAAAGGGCTTTCTACGGGTAAGGATGGCAAAGGGTGGCAGTGACGGAAAGTCAGGCAACCTGTCCTGTCCGTCTTTTTGTATCGTGAATTGGAAAGACTGCAAGGGGGAGGGGAGTTGCTTGCGCCCTAAAGGAGGAGTTATTCAGATTCATTGCAGTGGGCGGCGGCTGCAAAACGCACCATTCTTCTTGTTTTTGCTCTGCAAAGCAGCCTTTTCAAGGGTTGGCTTGGGTGACAAAATGTCTTGTGTAGGCGTGGGTTTGTCTCCCTCTCGCTCTCTCTCCCTAAGATGTGTCCGGCATAGGCCAGGGTGCCACTCGAGGCCCAAAGCAATTCTGGTTATCGCTTCTCGGCCTTTTGGCTAAGATCAAGTGTAGTATCTGTTCTTATCAGTTTAATATCTGATACGTCCCCTATCTGGGGACCATATATTAAATGGATTTTTAGAACAGGGAGATGGAAAAAGAGCTTGCTCTGTCCACTCCACGCATTGACCTGGTATTGCAGTACCTCCAGGAACGGTGCACCCCTTCTTAACCCAGTTTCCAAAAGCAGAACTCGATTCACCTGATTCATATTAGCCCGATTAGCGAATTGAAATGAATTTTTATCTAACACACTTTTTACTTGCTTTATTCATCCAAATAGCAAACTCATCACCACTCAACTTCACCAACTCTGCTATGTCCCGTGCAGTATCTTGTTGTCAGTCTAATCTAGATCATGTGTAATTGAATGGAATAGATCCCTTTTGGACAAAGTGGAGTCAGATGCTGCAGTGACCACAGGTGTGAGAGGATCTACAATTGGCATCTGGTGTTATCTCTCTGCTTCCACTCCAAATAAAGTTACCTGTTGTTACCTGAACGTCAAATACTAAGAATGGGCGGCCTATGAAAGAATTAGTACTTTCATTAAGTATACTAAACCGGCTAATTGGGAATAGACAAACTGTAAAAAGCCCTCTGAGAAAGCCCCTCTCTAACCTTTGTTAGTAAGCTTTTCTGTAGCCTGCCTGTTGATGTATTTTCGGTTTGAACAGTGCACAACATGAAGAGACGGAACACTGGCGGCTTGTCACAATGCCCCCCGATGACATCACAATAGCGCTGCTGCCTAGAAAACAAGCTGCGCAGAAGAAGTTGTTCTTTGGGTGGGAGGGTGGGCTAGTGGAAGGAGGGGGCAATCTCTTTTTTTCCCGGGTGGTAGGGGGATGACAGGAGAAGGGAAGCGGGTGGTGAGAAAGGTACAGAGGGCAGGGTTTGGGGGCTGGGAAGGAAAGGGAAAAGATTAGGGTTTGGGGATGATGAAAGGGCTTTCTACGGGTAAGGATGGCAAAGGGTGGCAGTGACGGAAAGTCAGGCAACCTGTCCTGTCCGTCTTTTTGTATCGTGAATTGGAAAGACTGCAAGGGGGAGGGGAGTTGCTTGCGCCCTAAAGGAGGAGTTATTCAGATTCATTGCAGTGGGCGGCGGCTGCAAAACGCACCATTCTTCTTGTTTTTGCTCTGCAAAGCAGCCTTTTCAAGGGTTGGCTTGGGTGACAAAATGTCTTGTGTAGGCGTGGGTTTGTCTCCCTCTCGCTCTCTCTCCCTAAGATGTGTCCGGCATAGGCCAGGGTGCCACTCGAGGCCCAAACCAATTCTGGTTATCGCTTCTCGGCCTTTTGGCTAAGATCAAGTGTAGTATCTGTTCTTATCAGTTTAATATCTGATACGTCCCCTATCTGGGGACCATATATTAAATGGATTTTTAGAACAGGGAGATGGAAAAAGAGCTTGCTCTGTCCACTCCACGCATTGACCTGGTATTGCAGTACCTCCAGGAACGGTGCACCCCTTCTTAACCCAGTTTCCAAAAGCAGAACTCGATTCACCTGATTCATATTAGCCCGATTAGCGAATTGAAATGAATTTTTATCTAACACACTTTTTACTTGCTTTATTCATCCAAATAGCAAACTCATCACCACTCAACTTCACCAACTCTGCTATGTCCCGTGCAGTATCTTGTTGTCAGTCTAATCTAGATCATGTGTAATTGAATGGAATAGATCCCTTTTGGACAAAGTGGAGTCAGATGCTGCAGTGACCACAGGTGTGAGAGGATCTACAATTGGCATCTGGTGTTATCTCTCTGCTTCCACTCCAAATAAAGTTACCTGTTGTTACCTGAACGTCAAATACTAAGAATGGGCGGCCTATGAAAGAATTAGTACTTTCATTAAGTATACTAAACCGGCTAATTGGGAATAGACAAACTGTAAAAAGCCCTCTGAGAAAGCCCCTCTCTAACCTTTGTTAGTAAGCTTTTCTGTAGCCTGCCTGTTGATGTATTTTCGGTTTGAACAGTGCACAACATGAAGAGACGGAACACTGGCGGCTTGTCACAATGCCCCCCGATGACATCACAATAGCGCTGCTGCCTAGAAAACAAGCTGCGCAGAAGAAGTTGTTCTTTGGGTGGGAGGGTGGGCTAGTGGAAGGAGGGGGCAATCTCTTTTTTTCCCGGGTGGTAGGGGGATGACAGGAGAAGGGAAGCGGGTGGTGAGAAAGGTACAGAGGGCAGGGTTTGGGGGCTGGGAAGGAAAGGGAAAAGATTAGGGTTTGGGGATGATGAAAGGGCTTTCTACGGGTAAGGATGGCAAAGGGTGGCAGTGACGGAAAGTCAGGCAACCTGTCCTGTCCGTCTTTTTGTATCGTGAATTGGAAAGACTGCAAGGGGGAGGGGAGTTGCTTGCGCCCTAAAGGAGGAGTTATTCAGATTCATTGCAGTGGGCGGCGGCTGCAAAACGCACCATTCTTCTTGTTTTTGCTCTGCAAAGCAGCCTTTTCAAGGGTTGGCTTGGGTGACAAAATGTCTTGTGTAGGCGTGGGTTTGTCTCCCTCTCGCTCTCTCTCCCTAAGATGTGTCCGGCATAGGCCAGGGTGCCACTCGAGGCCCAAACCAATTCTGGTTATCGCTTCTCGGCCTTTTGGCTAAGATCAAGTGTAGTATCTGTTCTTATCAGTTTAATATCTGATACGTCCCCTATCTGGGGACCATATATTAAATGGATTTTTAGAACAGGGAGATGGAAAAAGAGCTTGCTCTGTCCACTCCACGCATTGACCTGGTATTGCAGTACCTCCAGGAACGGTGCACCCCTTCTTAACCCAGTTTCCAAAAGCAGAACTCGATTCACCTGATTCATATTAGCCCGATTAGCGAATTGAAATGAATTTTTATCTAACACACTTTTTACTTGCTTTATTCATCCAAATAGCAAACTCATCACCACTCAACTTCACCAACTCTGCTATGTCCCGTGCAGTATCTTGTTGTCAGTCTAATCTAGATCATGTGTAATTGAATGGAATAGATCCCTTTTGGACAAAGTGGAGTCAGATGCTGCAGTGACCACAGGTGTGAGAGGATCTACAATTGGCATCTGGTGTTATCTCTCTGCTTCCACTCCAAATAAAGTTACCTGTTGTTACCTGAACGTCAAATACTAAGAATGGGCGGCCTATGAAAGAATTAGTACTTTCATTAAGTATACTAAACCGGCTAATTGGGAATAGACAAACTGTAAAAAGCCCTCTGAGAAAGCCCCTCTCTAACCTTTGTTAGTAAGCTTTTCTGTAGCCTGCCTGTTGATGTATTTTCGGTTTGAACAGTGCACAACATGAAGAGACGGAACACTGGCGGCTTGTCACAATGCCCCCCGATGACATCACAATAGCGCTGCTGCCTAGAAAACAAGCTGCGCAGAAGAAGTTGTTCTTTGGGTGGGAGGGTGGGCTAGTGGAAGGAGGGTGCAATCTCTTTTTTTCCCGGGTGGTAGGGGGATGACAGGAGAAGGGAAGCGGGTGGTGAGAAAGGTACAGAGGGCAGGGTTTGGGGGCTGGGAAGGAAAGGGAAAAGATTAGGGTTTGGGGATGATGAAAGGGCTTTCTACGGGTAAGGATGGCAAAGGGTGGCAGTGACGGAAAGTCAGGCAACCTGTCCTGTCCGTCTTTTTGTATCGTGAATTGGAAAGACTGCAAGGGGGAGGGGAGTTGCTTGCGCCCTAAAGGAGGAGTTATTCAGATTCATTGCAGTGGGCGGCGGCTGCAAAACGCACCATTCTTCTTGTTTTTGCTCTGCAAAGCAGCCTTTTCAAGGGTTGGCTTGGGTGACAAAATGTCTTGTGTAGGCGTGGGTTTGTCTCCCTCTCGCTCTCTCTCCCTAAGATGTGTCCGGCATAGGCCAGGGTGCCACTCGAGGCCCAAACCAATTCTGGTTATCGCTTCTCGGCCTTTTGGCTAAGATCAAGTGTAGTATCTGTTCTTATCAGTTTAATATCTGATACGTCCCCTATCTGGGGACCATATATTAAATGGATTTTTAGAACAGGGAGATGGAAAAAGAGCTTGCTCTGTCCACTCCACGCATTGACCTGGTATTGCAGTACCTCCAGGAACGGTGCACCCCTTCTTAACCCAGTTTCCAAAAGCAGAACTCGATTCACCTGATTCATATTAGCCCGATTAGCGAATTGAAATGAATTTTTATCTAACACACTTTTTACTTGCTTTATTCATCCAAATAGCAAACTCATCACCACTCAACTTCACCAACTCTGCTATGTCCCGTGCAGTATCTTGTTGTCAGTCTAATCTAGATCATGTGTAATTGAATGGAATAGATCCCTTTTGGACAAAGTGGAGTCAGATGCTGCAGTGACCACAGGTGTGAGAGGATCTACAATTGGCATCTGGTGTTATCTCTCTGCTTCCACTCCAAATAAAGTTACCTGTTGTTACCTGAACGTCAAATACTAAGAATGGGCGGCCTATGAAAGAATTAGTACTTTCATTAAGTATACTAAACCGGCTAATTGGGAATAGACAAACTGTAAAAAGCCCTCTGAGAAAGCCCCTCTCTAACCTTTGTTAGTAAGCTTTTCTGTAGCCTGCCTGTTGATGTATTTTCGGTTTGAACAGTGCACAACATGAAGAGACGGAACACTGGCGGCTTGTCACAATGCCCCCCGATGACATCACAATAGCGCTGCTGCCTAGAAAACAAGCTGCGCAGAAGAAGTTGTTCTTTGGGTGGGAGGGTGGGCTAGTGGAAGGAGGGGGCAATCTCTTTTTTTCCCGGGTGGTAGGGGGATGACAGGAGAAGGGAAGCGGGTGGTGAGAAAGGTACAGAGGGCAGGGTTTGGGGGCTGGGAAGGAAAGGGAAAAGATTAGGGTTTGGGGATGATGAAAGGGCTTTCTACGGGTAAGGATGGCAAAGGGTGGCAGTGACGGAAAGTCAGGCAACCTGTCCTGTCCGTCTTTTTGTATCGTGAATTGGAAAGACTGCAAGGGGGAGGGGAGTTGCTTGCGCCCTAAAGGAGGAGTTATTCAGATTCATTGCAGTGGGCGGCGGCTGCAAAACGCACCATTCTTCTTGTTTTTGCTCTGCAAAGCAGCCTTTTCAAGGGTTGGCTTGGGTGACAAAATGTCTTGTGTAGGCGTGGGTTTGTCTCCCTCTCGCTCTCTCTCCCTAAGATGTGTCCGGCATAGGCCAGGGTGCCACTCGAGGCCCAAACCAATTCTGGTTATCGCTTCTCGGCCTTTTGGCTAAGATCAAGTGTAGTATCTGTTCTTATCAGTTTAATATCTGATACGTCCCCTATCTGGGGACCATATATTAAATGGATTTTTAGAACAGGGAGATGGAAAAAGAGCTTGCTCTGTCCACTCCACGCATTGACCTGGTATTGCAGTACCTCCAGGAACGGTGCACCCCTTCTTAACCCAGTTTCCAAAAGCAGAACTCGATTCACCTGATTCATATTAGCCCGATTAGCGAATTGAAATGAATTTTTATCTAACACACTTTTTACTTGCTTTATTCATCCAAATAGCAAACTCATCACCACTCAACTTCACCAACTCTGCTATGTCCCGTGCAGTATCTTGTTGTCAGTCTAATCTAGATCATGTGTAATTGAATGGAATAGATCCCTTTTGGACAAAGTGGAGTCAGATGCTGCAGTGACCACAGGTGTGAGAGGATCTACAATTGGCATCTGGTGTTATCTCTCTGCTTCCACTCCAAATAAAGTTACCTGTTGTTACCTGAACGTCAAATACTAAGAATGGGCGGCCTATGAAAGAATTAGTACTTTCATTAAGTATACTAAACCGGCTAATTGGGAATAGACAAACTGTAAAAAGCCCTCTGAGAAAGCCCCTCTCTAACCTTTGTTAGTAAGCTTTTCTGTAGCCTGCCTGTTGATGTATTTTCGGTTTGAACAGTGCACAACATGAAGAGACGGAACACTGGCGGCTTGTCACAATGCCCCCCGATGACATCACAATAGCGCTGCTGCCTAGAAAACAAGCTGCGCAGAAGAAGTTGTTCTTTGGGTGGGAGGGTGGGCTAGTGGAAGGAGGGGGCAATCTCTTTTTTTCCCGGGTGGTAGGGGGATGACAGGAGAAGGGAAGCGGGTGGTGAGAAAGGTACAGAGGGCAGGGTTTGGGGGCTGGGAAGGAAAGGGAAAAGATTAGGGTTTGGGGATGATGAAAGGGCTTTCTACGGGTAAGGATGGCAAAGGGTGGCAGTGACGGAAAGTCAGGCAACCTGTCCTGTCCGTCTTTTTGTATCGTGAATTGGAAAGACTGCAAGGGGGAGGGGAGTTGCTTGCGCCCTAAAGGAGGAGTTATTCAGATTCATTGCAGTGGGCGGCGGCTGCAAAACGCACCATTCTTCTTGTTTTTGCTCTGCAAAGCAGCCTTTTCAAGGGTTGGCTTGGGTGACAAAATGTCTTGTGTAGGCGTGGGTTTGTCTCCCTCTCGCTCTCTCTCCCTAAGATGTGTCCGGCATAGGCCAGGGTGCCACTCGAGGCCCAAACCAATTCTGGTTATCGCTTCTCGGCCTTTTGGCTAAGATCAAGTGTAGTATCTGTTCTTATCAGTTTAATATCTGATACGTCCCCTATCTGGGGACCATATATTAAATGGATTTTTAGAACAGGGAGATGGAAAAAGAGCTTGCTCTGTCCACTCCACGCATTGACCTGGTATTGCAGTACCTCCAGGAACGGTGCACCCCTTCTTAACCCAGTTTCCAAAAGCAGAACTCGATTCACCTGATTCATATTAGCCCGATTAGCGAATTGAAATGAATTTTTATCTAACACACTTTTTACTTGCTTTATTCATCCAAATAGCAAACTCATCACCACTCAACTTCACCAACTCTGCTATGTCCCGTGCAGTATCTTGTTGTCAGTCTAATCTAGATCATGTGTAATTGAATGGAATAGATCCCTTTTGGACAAAGTGGAGTCAGATGCTGCAGTGACCACAGGTGTGAGAGGATCTACAATTGGCATCTGGTGTTATCTCTCTGCTTCCACTCCAAATAAAGTTACCTGTTGTTACCTGAACGTCAAATACTAAGAATGGGCGGCCTATGAAAGAATTAGTACTTTCATTAAGTATACTAAACCGGCTAATTGGGAATAGACAAACTGTAAAAAGCCCTCTGAGAAAGCCCCTCTCTAACCTTTGTTAGTAAGCTTTTCTGTAGCCTGCCTGTTGATGTATTTTCGGTTTGAACAGTGCACAACATGAAGAGACGGAACACTGGCGGCTTGTCACAATGCCCCCCGATGACATCACAATAGCGCTGCTGCCTAGAAAACAAGCTGCGCAGAAGAAGTTGTTCTTTGGGTGGGAGGGTGGGCTAGTGGAAGGAGGGGGCAATCTCTTTTTTTCCCGGGTGGTAGGGGGATGACAGGAGAAGGGAAGCGGGTGGTGAGAAAGGTACAGAGGGCAGGGTTTGGGGGCTGGGAAGGAAAGGGAAAAGATTAGGGTTTGGGGATGATGAAAGGGCTTTCTACGGGTAAGGATGGCAAAGGGTGGCAGTGACGGAAAGTCAGGCAACCTGTCCTGTCCGTCTTTTTGTATCGTGAATTGGAAAGACTGCAAGGGGGAGGGGAGTTGCTTGCGCCCTAAAGGAGGAGTTATTCAGATTCATTGCAGTGGGCGGCGGCTGCAAAACGCACCATTCTTCTTGTTTTTGCTCTGCAAAGCAGCCTTTTCAAGGGTTGGCTTGGGTGACAAAATGTCTTGTGTAGGCGTGGGTTTGTCTCCCTCTCGCTCTCTCTCCCTAAGATGTGTCCGGCATAGGCCAGGGTGCCACTCGAGGCCCAAACCAATTCTGGTTATCGCTTCTCGGCCTTTTGGCTAAGATCAAGTGTAGTATCTGTTCTTATCAGTTTAATATCTGATACGTCCCCTATCTGGGGACCATATATTAAATGGATTTTTAGAACAGGGAGATGGAAAAAGAGCTTGCTCTGTCCACTCCACGCATTGACCTGGTATTGCAGTACCTCCAGGAACGGTGCACCCCTTCTTAACCCAGTTTCCAAAAGCAGAACTCGATTCACCTGATTCATATTAGCCCGATTAGCGAATTGAAATGAATTTTTATCTAACACACTTTTTACTTGCTTTATTCATCCAAATAGCAAACTCATCACCACTCAACTTCACCAACTCTGCTATGTCCCGTGCAGTATCTTGTTGTCAGTCTAATCTAGATCATGTGTAATTGAATGGAATAGATCCCTTTTGGACAAAGTGGAGTCAGATGCTGCAGTGACCACAGGTGTGAGAGGATCTACAATTGGCATCTGGTGTTATCTCTCTGCTTCCACTCCAAATAAAGTTACCTGTTGTTACCTGAACGTCAAATACTAAGAATGGGCGGCCTATGAAAGAATTAGTACTTTCATTAAGTATACTAAACCGGCTAATTGGGAATAGACAAACTGTAAAAAGCCCTCTGAGAAAGCCCCTCTCTAACCTTTGTTAGTAAGCTTTTCTGTAGCCTGCCTGTTGATGTATTTTCGGTTTGAACAGTGCACAACATGAAGAGACGGAACACTGGCGGCTTGTCACAATGCCCCCCGATGACATCACAATAGCGCTGCTGCCTAGAAAACAAGCTGCGCAGAAGAAGTTGTTCTTTGGGTGGGAGGGTGGGCTAGTGGAAGGAGGGGGCAATCTCTTTTTTTCCCGGGTGGTAGGGGGATGACAGGAGAAGGGAAGCGGGTGGTGAGAAAGGTACAGAGGGCAGGGTTTGGGGGCTGGGAAGGAAAGGGAAAAGATTAGGGTTTGGGGATGATGAAAGGGCTTTCTACGGGTAAGGATGGCAAAGGGTGGCAGTGACGGAAAGTCAGGCAACCTGTCCTGTCCGTCTTTTTGTATCGTGAATTGGAAAGACTGCAAGGGGGAGGGGAGTTGCTTGCGCCCTAAAGGAGGAGTTATTCAGATTCATTGCAGTGGGCGGCGGCTGCAAAACGCACCATTCTTCTTGTTTTTGCTCTGCAAAGCAGCCTTTTCAAGGGTTGGCTTGGGTGACAAAATGTCTTGTGTAGGCGTGGGTTTGTCTCCCTCTCGCTCTCTCTCCCTAAGATGTGTCCGGCATAGGCCAGGGTGCCACTCGAGGCCCAAACCAATTCTGGTTATCGCTTCTCGGCCTTTTGGCTAAGATCAAGTGTAGTATCTGTTCTTATCAGTTTAATATCTGATACGTCCCCTATCTGGGGACCATATATTAAATGGATTTTTAGAACAGGGAGATGGAAAAAGAGCTTGCTCTGTCCACTCCACGCATTGACCTGGTATTGCAGTACCTCCAGGAACGGTGCACCCCTTCTTAACCCAGTTTCCAAAAGCAGAACTCGATTCACCTGATTCATATTAGCCCGATTAGCGAATTGAAATGAATTTTTATCTAACACACTTTTTACTTGCTTTATTCATCCAAATAGCAAACTCATCACCACTCAACTTCACCAACTCTGCTATGTCCCGTGCAGTATCTTGTTGTCAGTCTAATCTAGATCATGTGTAATTGAATGGAATAGATCCCTTTTGGACAAAGTGGAGTCAGATGCTGCAGTGACCACAGGTGTGAGAGGATCTACAATTGGCATCTGGTGTTATCTCTCTGCTTCCACTCCAAATAAAGTTACCTGTTGTTACCTGAACGTCAAATACTAAGAATGGGCGGCCTATGAAAGAATTAGTACTTTCATTAAGTATACTAAACCGGCTAATTGGGAATAGACAAACTGTAAAAAGCCCTCTGAGAAAGCCCCTCTCTAACCTTTGTTAGTAAGCTTTTCTGTAGCCTGCCTGTTGATGTATTTTCGGTTTGAACAGTGCACAACATGAAGAGACGGAACACTGGCGGCTTGTCACAATGCCCCCCGATGACATCACAATAGCGCTGCTGCCTAGAAAACAAGCTGCGCAGAAGAAGTTGTTCTTTGGGTGGGAGGGTGGGCTAGTGGAAGGAGGGGGCAATCTCTTTTTTTCCCGGGTGGTAGGGGGATGACAGGAGAAGGGAAGCGGGTGGTGAGAAAGGTACAGAGGGCAGGGTTTGGGGGCTGGGAAGGAAAGGGAAAAGATTAGGGTTTGGGGATGATGAAAGGGCTTTCTACGGGTAAGGATGGCAAAGGGTGGCAGTGACGGAAAGTCAGGCAACCTGTCCTGTCCGTCTTTTTGTATCGTGAATTGGAAAGACTGCAAGGGGGAGGGGAGTTGCTTGCGCCCTAAAGGAGGAGTTATTCAGATTCATTGCAGTGGGCGGCGGCTGCAAAACGCACCATTCTTCTTGTTTTTGCTCTGCAAAGCAGCCTTTTCAAGGGTTGGCTTGGGTGACAAAATGTCTTGTGTAGGCGTGGGTTTGTCTCCCTCTCGCTCTCTCTCCCTAAGATGTGTCCGGCATAGGCCAGGGTGCCACTCGAGGCCCAAACCAATTCTGGTTATCGCTTCTCGGCCTTTTGGCTAAGATCAAGTGTAGTATCTGTTCTTATCAGTTTAATATCTGATACGTCCCCTATCTGGGGACCATATATTAAATGGATTTTTAGAACAGGGAGATGGAAAAAGAGCTTGCTCTGTCCACTCCACGCATTGACCTGGTATTGCAGTACCTCCAGGAACGGTGCACCCCTTCTTAACCCAGTTTCCAAAAGCAGAACTCGATTCACCTGATTCATATTAGCCCGATTAGCGAATTGAAATGAATTTTTATCTAACACACTTTTTACTTGCTTTATTCATCCAAATAGCAAACTCATCACCACTCAACTTCACCAACTCTGCTATGTCCCGTGCAGTATCTTGTTGTCAGTCTAATCTAGATCATGTGTAATTGAATGGAATAGATCCCTTTTGGACAAAGTGGAGTCAGATGCTGCAGTGACCACAGGTGTGAGAGGATCTACAATTGGCATCTGGTGTTATCTCTCTGCTTCCACTCCAAATAAAGTTACCTGTTGTTACCTGAACGTCAAATACTAAGAATGGGCGGCCTATGAAAGAATTAGTACTTTCATTAAGTATACTAAACCGGCTAATTGGGAATAGACAAACTGTAAAAAGCCCTCTGAGAAAGCCCCTCTCTAACCTTTGTTAGTAAGCTTTTCTGTAGCCTGCCTGTTGATGTATTTTCGGTTTGAACAGTGCACAACATGAAGAGACGGAACACTGGCGGCTTGTCACAATGCCCCCCGATGACATCACAATAGCGCTGCTGCCTAGAAAACAAGCTGCGCAGAAGAAGTTGTTCTTTGGGTGGGAGGGTGGGCTAGTGGAAGGAGGGGGCAATCTCTTTTTTTCCCGGGTGGTAGGGGGATGACAGGAGAAGGGAAGCGGGTGGTGAGAAAGGTACAGAGGGCAGGGTTTGGGGGCTGGGAAGGAAAGGGAAAAGATTAGGGTTTGGGGATGATGAAAGGGCTTTCTACGGGTAAGGATGGCAAAGGGTGGCAGTGACGGAAAGTCAGGCAACCTGTCCTGTCCGTCTTTTTGTATCGTGAATTGGAAAGACTGCAAGGGGGAGGGGAGTTGCTTGCGCCCTAAAGGAGGAGTTATTCAGATTCATTGCAGTGGGCGGCGGCTGCAAAACGCACCATTCTTCTTGTTTTTGCTCTGCAAAGCAGCCTTTTCAAGGGTTGGCTTGGGTGACAAAATGTCTTGTGTAGGCGTGGGTTTGTCTCCCTCTCGCTCTCTCTCCCTAAGATGTGTCCGGCATAGGCCAGGGTGCCACTCGAGGCCCAAACCAATTCTGGTTATCGCTTCTCGGCCTTTTGGCTAAGATCAAGTGTAGTATCTGTTCTTATCAGTTTAATATCTGATACGTCCCCTATCTGGGGACCATATATTAAATGGATTTTTAGAACAGGGAGATGGAAAAAGAGCTTGCTCTGTCCACTCCACGCATTGACCTGGTATTGCAGTACCTCCAGGAACGGTGCACCCCTTCTTAACCCAGTTTCCAAAAGCAGAACTCGATTCACCTGATTCATATTAGCCCGATTAGCGAATTGAAATGAATTTTTATCTAACACACTTTTTACTTGCTTTATTCATCCAAATAGCAAACTCATCACCACTCAACTTCACCAACTCTGCTATGTCCCGTGCAGTATCTTGTTGTCAGTCTAATCTAGATCATGTGTAATTGAATGGAATAGATCCCTTTTGGACAAAGTGGAGTCAGATGCTGCAGTGACCACAGGTGTGAGAGGATCTACAATTGGCATCTGGTGTTATCTCTCTGCTTCCACTCCAAATAAAGTTACCTGTTGTTACCTGAACGTCAAATACTAAGAATGGGCGGCCTATGAAAGAATTAGTACTTTCATTAAGTATACTAAACCGGCTAATTGGGAATAGACAAACTGTAAAAAGCCCTCTGAGAAAGCCCCTCTCTAACCTTTGTTAGTAAGCTTTTCTGTAGCCTGCCTGTTGATGTATTTTCGGTTTGAACAGTGCACAACATGAAGAGACGGAACACTGGCGGCTTGTCACAATGCCCCCCGATGACATCACAATAGCGCTGCTGCCTAGAAAACAAGCTGCGCAGAAGAAGTTGTTCTTTGGGTGGGAGGGTGGGCTAGTGGAAGGAGGGGGCAATCTCTTTTTTTCCCGGGTGGTAGGGGGATGACAGGAGAAGGGAAGCGGGTGGTGAGAAAGGTACAGAGGGCAGGGTTTGGGGGCTGGGAAGGAAAGGGAAAAGATTAGGGTTTGGGGATGATGAAAGGGCTTTCTACGGGTAAGGATGGCAAAGGGTGGCAGTGACGGAAAGTCAGGCAACCTGTCCTGTCCGTCTTTTTGTATCGTGAATTGGAAAGACTGCAAGGGGGAGGGGAGTTGCTTGCGCCCTAAAGGAGGAGTTATTCAGATTCATTGCAGTGGGCGGCGGCTGCAAAACGCACCATTCTTCTTGTTTTTGCTCTGCAAAGCAGCCTTTTCAAGGGTTGGCTTGGGTGACAAAATGTCTTGTGTAGGCGTGGGTTTGTCTCCCTCTCGCTCTCTCTCCCTAAGATGTGTCCGGCATAGGCCAGGGTGCCACTCGAGGCCCAAACCAATTCTGGTTATCGCTTCTCGGCCTTTTGGCTAAGATCAAGTGTAGTATCTGTTCTTATCAGTTTAATATCTGATACGTCCCCTATCTGGGGACCATATATTAAATGGATTTTTAGAACAGGGAGATGGAAAAAGAGCTTGCTCTGTCCACTCCACGCATTGACCTGGTATTGCAGTACCTCCAGGAACGGTGCACCCCTTCTTAACCCAGTTTCCAAAAGCAGAACTCGATTCACCTGATTCATATTAGCCCGATTAGCGAATTGAAATGAATTTTTATCTAACACACTTTTTACTTGCTTTATTCATCCAAATAGCAAACTCATCACCACTCAACTTCACCAACTCTGCTATGTCCCGTGCAGTATCTTGTTGTCAGTCTAATCTAGATCATGTGTAATTGAATGGAATAGATCCCTTTTGGACAAAGTGGAGTCAGATGCTGCAGTGACCACAGGTGTGAGAGGATCTACAATTGGCATCTGGTGTTATCTCTCTGCTTCCACTCCAAATAAAGTTACCTGTTGTTACCTGAACGTCAAATACTAAGAATGGGCGGCCTATGAAAGAATTAGTACTTTCATTAAGTATACTAAACCGGCTAATTGGGAATAGACAAACTGTAAAAAGCCCTCTGAGAAAGCCCCTCTCTAACCTTTGTTAGTAAGCTTTTCTGTAGCCTGCCTGTTGATGTATTTTCGGTTTGAACAGTGCACAACATGAAGAGACGGAACACTGGCGGCTTGTCACAATGCCCCCCGATGACATCACAATAGCGCTGCTGCCTAGAAAACAAGCTGCGCAGAAGAAGTTGTTCTTTGGGTGGGAGGGTGGGCTAGTGGAAGGAGGGGGCAATCTCTTTTTTTCCCGGGTGGTAGGGGGATGACAGGAGAAGGGAAGCGGGTGGTGAGAAAGGTACAGAGGGCAGGGTTTGGGGGCTGGGAAGGAAAGGGAAAAGATTAGGGTTTGGGGATGATGAAAGGGCTTTCTACGGGTAAGGATGGCAAAGGGTGGCAGTGACGGAAAGTCAGGCAACCTGTCCTGTCCGTCTTTTTGTATCGTGAATTGGAAAGACTGCAAGGGGGAGGGGAGTTGCTTGCGCCCTAAAGGAGGAGTTATTCAGATTCATTGCAGTGGGCGGCGGCTGCAAAACGCACCATTCTTCTTGTTTTTGCTCTGCAAAGCAGCCTTTTCAAGGGTTGGCTTGGGTGACAAAATGTCTTGTGTAGGCGTGGGTTTGTCTCCCTCTCGCTCTCTCTCCCTAAGATGTGTCCGGCATAGGCCAGGGTGCCACTCGAGGCCCAAACCAATTCTGGTTATCGCTTCTCGGCCTTTTGGCTAAGATCAAGTGTAGTATCTGTTCTTATCAGTTTAATATCTGATACGTCCCCTATCTGGGGACCATATATTAAATGGATTTTTAGAACAGGGAGATGGAAAAAGAGCTTGCTCTGTCCACTCCACGCATTGACCTGGTATTGCAGTACCTCCAGGAACGGTGCACCCCTTCTTAACCCAGTTTCCAAAAGCAGAACTCGATTCACCTGATTCATATTAGCCCGATTAGCGAATTGAAATGAATTTTTATCTAACACACTTTTTACTTGCTTTATTCATCCAAATAGCAAACTCATCACCACTCAACTTCACCAACTCTGCTATGTCCCGTGCAGTATCTTGTTGTCAGTCTAATCTAGATCATGTGTAATTGAATGGAATAGATCCCTTTTGGACAAAGTGGAGTCAGATGCTGCAGTGACCACAGGTGTGAGAGGATCTACAATTGGCATCTGGTGTTATCTCTCTGCTTCCACTCCAAATAAAGTTACCTGTTGTTACCTGAACGTCAAATACTAAGAATGGGCGGCCTATGAAAGAATTAGTACTTTCATTAAGTATACTAAACCGGCTAATTGGGAATAGACAAACTGTAAAAAGCCCTCTGAGAAAGCCCCTCTCTAACCTTTGTTAGTAAGCTTTTCTGTAGCCTGCCTGTTGATGTATTTTCGGTTTGAACAGTGCACAACATGAAGAGACGGAACACTGGCGGCTTGTCACAATGCCCCCCGATGACATCACAATAGCGCTGCTGCCTAGAAAACAAGCTGCGCAGAAGAAGTTGTTCTTTGGGTGGGAGGGTGGGCTAGTGGAAGGAGGGGGCAATCTCTTTTTTTCCCGGGTGGTAGGGGGATGACAGGAGAAGGGAAGCGGGTGGTGAGAAAGGTACAGAGGGCAGGGTTTGGGGGCTGGGAAGGAAAGGGAAAAGATTAGGGTTTGGGGATGATGAAAGGGCTTTCTACGGGTAAGGATGGCAAAGGGTGGCAGTGACGGAAAGTCAGGCAACCTGTCCTGTCCGTCTTTTTGTATCGTGAATTGGAAAGACTGCAAGGGGGAGGGGAGTTGCTTGCGCCCTAAAGGAGGAGTTATTCAGATTCATTGCAGTGGGCGGCGGCTGCAAAACGCACCATTCTTCTTGTTTTTGCTCTGCAAAGCAGCCTTTTCAAGGGTTGGCTTGGGTGACAAAATGTCTTGTGTAGGCGTGGGTTTGTCTCCCTCTCGCTCTCTCTCCCTAAGATGTGTCCGGCATAGGCCAGGGTGCCACTCGAGGCCCAAACCAATTCTGGTTATCGCTTCTCGGCCTTTTGGCTAAGATCAAGTGTAGTATCTGTTCTTATCAGTTTAATATCTGATACGTCCCCTATCTGGGGACCATATATTAAATGGATTTTTAGAACAGGGAGATGGAAAAAGAGCTTGCTCTGTCCACTCCACGCATTGACCTGGTATTGCAGTACCTCCAGGAACGGTGCACCCCTTCTTAACCCAGTTTCCAAAAGCAGAACTCGATTCACCTGATTCATATTAGCCCGATTAGCGAATTGAAATGAATTTTTATCTAACACACTTTTTACTTGCTTTATTCATCCAAATAGCAAACTCATCACCACTCAACTTCACCAACTCTGCTATGTCCCGTGCAGTATCTTGTTGTCAGTCTAATCTAGATCATGTGTAATTGAATGGAATAGATCCCTTTTGGACAAAGTGGAGTCAGATGCTGCAGTGACCACAGGTGTGAGAGGATCTACAATTGGCATCTGGTGTTATCTCTCTGCTTCCACTCCAAATAAAGTTACCTGTTGTTACCTGAACGTCAAATACTAAGAATGGGCGGCCTATGAAAGAATTAGTACTTTCATTAAGTATACTAAACCGGCTAATTGGGAATAGACAAACTGTAAAAAGCCCTCTGAGAAAGCCCCTCTCTAACCTTTGTTAGTAAGCTTTTCTGTAGCCTGCCTGTTGATGTATTTTCGGTTTGAACAGTGCACAACATGAAGAGATGGAACACTGGCGGCTTGTCACAATGCCCCCCGATGACATCACAATAGCGCTGCTGCCTAGAAAACAAGCTGCGCAGAAGAAGTTGTTCTTTGGGTGGGAGGGTGGGCTAGTGGAAGGAGGGGGCAATCTCTTTTTTTCCCGGGTGGTAGGGGGATGACAGGAGAAGGGAAGCGGGTGGTGAGAAAGGTACAGAGGGCAGGGTTTGGGGGCTGGGAAGGAAAGGGAAAAGATTAGGGTTTGGGGATGATGAAAGGGCTTTCTACGGGTAAGGATGGCAAAGGGTGGCAGTGACGGAAAGTCAGGCAACCTGTCCTGTCCGTCTTTTTGTATCGTGAATTGGAAAGACTGCAAGGGGGAGGGGAGTTGCTTGCGCCCTAAAGGAGGAGTTATTCAGATTCATTGCAGTGGGCGGCGGCTGCAAAACGCACCATTCTTCTTGTTTTTGCTCTGCAAAGCAGCCTTTTCAAGGGTTGGCTTGGGTGACAAAATGTCTTGTGTAGGCGTGGGTTTGTCTCCCTCTCGCTCTCTCTCCCTAAGATGTGTCCGGCATAGGCCAGGGTGCCACTCGAGGCCCAAACCAATTCTGGTTATCGCTTCTCGGCCTTTTGGCTAAGATCAAGTGTAGTATCTGTTCTTATCAGTTTAATATCTGATACGTCCCCTATCTGGGGACCATATATTAAATGGATTTTTAGAACAGGGAGATGGAAAAAGAGCTTGCTCTGTCCACTCCACGCATTGACCTGGTATTGCAGTACCTCCAGGAACGGTGCACCCCTTCTTAACCCAGTTTCCAAAAGCAGAACTCGATTCACCTGATTCATATTAGCCCGATTAGCGAATTGAAATGAATTTTTATCTAACACACTTTTTACTTGCTTTATTCATCCAAATAGCAAACTCATCACCACTCAACTTCACCAACTCTGCTATGTCCCGTGCAGTATCTTGTTGTCAGTCTAATCTAGATCATGTGTAATTGAATGGAATAGATCCCTTTTGGACAAAGTGGAGTCAGATGCTGCAGTGACCACAGGTGTGAGAGGATCTACAATTGGCATCTGGTGTTATCTCTCTGCTTCCACTCCAAATAAAGTTACCTGTTGTTACCTGAACGTCAAATACTAAGAATGGGCGGCCTATGAAAGAATTAGTACTTTCATTAAGTATACTAAACCGGCTAATTGGGAATAGACAAACTGTAAAAAGCCCTCTGAGAAAGCCCCTCTCTAACCTTTGTTAGTAAGCTTTTCTGTAGCCTGCCTGTTGATGTATTTTCGGTTTGAACAGTGCACAACATGAAGAGACGGAACACTGGCGGCTTGTCACAATGCCCCCCGATGACATCACAATAGCGCTGCTGCCTAGAAAACAAGCTGCGCAGAAGAAGTTGTTCTTTGGGTGGGAGGGTGGGCTAGTGGAAGGAGGGGGCAATCTCTTTTTTTCCCGGGTGGTAGGGGGATGACAGGAGAAGGGAAGCGGGTGGTGAGAAAGGTACAGAGGGCAGGGTTTGGGGGCTGGGAAGGAAAGGGAAAAGATTAGGGTTTGGGGATGATGAAAGGGCTTTCTACGGGTAAGGATGGCAAAGGGTGGCAGTGACGGAAAGTCAGGCAACCTGTCCTGTCCGTCTTTTTGTATCGTGAATTGGAAAGACTGCAAGGGGGAGGGGAGTTGCTTGCGCCCTAAAGGAGGAGTTATTCAGATTCATTGCAGTGGGCGGCGGCTGCAAAACGCACCATTCTTCTTGTTTTTGCTCTGCAAAGCAGCCTTTTCAAGGGTTGGCTTGGGTGACAAAATGTCTTGTGTAGGCGTGGGTTTGTCTCCCTCTCGCTCTCTCTCCCTAAGATGTGTCCGGCATAGGCCAGGGTGCCACTCGAGGCCCAAACCAATTCTGGTTATCGCTTCTCGGCCTTTTGGCTAAGATCAAGTGTAGTATCTGTTCTTATCAGTTTAATATCTGATACGTCCCCTATCTGGGGACCATATATTAAATGGATTTTTAGAACAGGGAGATGGAAAAAGAGCTTGCTCTGTCCACTCCACACATTGACCTGGTATTGCAGTACCTCCAGGAACGGTGCACCCCTTCTTAACCCAGTTTCCAAAAGCAGAACTCGATTCACCTGATTCATATTAGCCCGATTAGCGAATTGAAATGAATTTTTATCTAACACACTTTTTACTTGCTTTATTCATCCAAATAGCAAACTCATCACCACTCAACTTCACCAACTCTGCTATGTCCCGTGCAGTATCTTGTTGTCAGTCTAATCTAGATCATGTGTAATTGAATGGAATAGATCCCTTTTGGACAAAGTGGAGTCAGATGCTGCAGTGACCACAGGTGTGAGAGGATCTACAATTGGCATCTGGTGTTATCTCTCTGCTTCCACTCCAAATAAAGTTACCTGTTGTTACCTGAACGTCAAATACTAAGAATGGGCGGCCTATGAAAGAATTAGTACTTTCATTAAGTATACTAAACCGGCTAATTGGGAATAGACAAACTGTAAAAAGCCCTCTGAGAAAGCCCCTCTCTAACCTTTGTTAGTAAGCTTTTCTGTAGCCTGCCTGTTGATGTATTTTCGGTTTGAACAGTGCACAACATGAAGAGACGGAACACTGGCGGCTTGTCACAATGCCCCCCGATGACATCACAATAGCGCTGCTGCCTAGAAAACAAGCTGCGCAGAAGAAGTTGTTCTTTGGGTGGGAGGGTGGGCTAGTGGAAGGAGGGGGCAATCTCTTTTTTTCCCGGGTGGTAGGGGGATGACAGGAGAAGGGAAGCGGGTGGTGAGAAAGGTACAGAGGGCAGGGTTTGGGGGCTGGGAAGGAAAGGGAAAAGATTAGGGTTTGGGGATGATGAAAGGGCTTTCTACGGGTAAGGATGGCAAAGGGTGGCAGTGACGGAAAGTCAGGCAACCTGTCCTGTCCGTCTTTTTGTATCGTGAATTGGAAAGACTGCAAGGGGGAGGGGAGTTGCTTGCGCCCTAAAGGAGGAGTTATTCAGATTCATTGCAGTGGGCGGCGGCTGCAAAACGCACCATTCTTCTTGTTTTTGCTCTGCAAAGCAGCCTTTTCAAGGGTTGGCTTGGGTGACAAAATGTCTTGTGTAGGCGTGGGTTTGTCTCCCTCTCGCTCTCTCTCCCTAAGATGTGTCCGGCATAGGCCAGGGTGCCACTCGAGGCCCAAACCAATTCTGGTTATCGCTTCTCGGCCTTTTGGCTAAGATCAAGTGTAGTATCTGTTCTTATCAGTTTAATATCTGATACGTCCCCTATCTGGGGACCATATATTAAATGGATTTTTAGAACAGGGAGATGGAAAAAGAGCTTGCTCTGTCCACTCCACGCATTGACCTGGTATTGCAGTACCTCCAGGAACGGTGCACCCCTTCTTAACCCAGTTTCCAAAAGCAGAACTCGATTCACCTGATTCATATTAGCCCGATTAGCGAATTGAAATGAATTTTTATCTAACACACTTTTTACTTGCTTTATTCATCCAAATAGCAAACTCATCACCACTCAACTTCACCAACTCTGCTATGTCCCGTGCAGTATCTTGTTGTCAGTCTAATCTAGATCATGTGTAATTGAATGGAATAGATCCCTTTTGGACAAAGTGGAGTCAGATGCTGCAGTGACCACAGGTGTGAGAGGATCTACAATTGGCATCTGGTGTTATCTCTCTGCTTCCACTCCAAATAAAGTTACCTGTTGTTACCTGAACGTCAAATACTAAGAATGGGCGGCCTATGAAAGAATTAGTACTTTCATTAAGTATACTAAACCGGCTAATTGGGAATAGACAAACTGTAAAAAGCCCTCTGAGAAAGCCCCTCTCTAACCTTTGTTAGTAAGCTTTTCTGTAGCCTGCCTGTTGATGTATTTTCGGTTTGAACAGTGCACAACATGAAGAGACGGAACACTGGCGGCTTGTCACAATGCCCCCCGATGACATCACAATAGCGCTGCTGCCTAGAAAACAAGCTGCGCAGAAGAAGTTGTTCTTTGGGTGGGAGGGTGGGCTAGTGGAAGGAGGGGGCAATCTCTTTTTTTCCCGGGTGGTAGGGGGATGACAGGAGAAGGGAAGCGGGTGGTGAGAAAGGTACAGAGGGCAGGGTTTGGGGGCTGGGAAGGAAAGGGAAAAGATTAGGGTTTGGGGATGATGAAAGGGCTTTCTACGGGTAAGGATGGCAAAGGGTGGCAGTGACGGAAAGTCAGGCAACCTGTCCTGTCCGTCTTTTTGTATCGTGAATTGGAAAGACTGCAAGGGGGAGGGGAGTTGCTTGCGCCCTAAAGGAGGAGTTATTCAGATTCATTGCAGTGGGCGGCGGCTGCAAAACGCACCATTCTTCTTGTTTTTGCTCTGCAAAGCAGCCTTTTCAAGGGTTGGCTTGGGTGACAAAATGTCTTGTGTAGGCGTGGGTTTGTCTCCCTCTCGCTCTCTCTCCCTAAGATGTGTCCGGCATAGGCCAGGGTGCCACTCGAGGCCCAAACCAATTCTGGTTATCGCTTCTCGGCCTTTTGGCTAAGATCAAGTGTAGTATCTGTTCTTATCAGTTTAATATCTGATACGTCCCCTATCTGGGGACCATATATTAAATGGATTTTTAGAACAGGGAGATGGAAAAAGAGCTTGCTCTGTCCACTCCACGCATTGACCTGGTATTGCAGTACCTCCAGGAACGGTGCACCCCTTCTTAACCCAGTTTCCAAAAGCAGAACTCGATTCACCTGATTCATATTAGCCCGATTAGCGAATTGAAATGAATTTTTATCTAACACACTTTTTACTTGCTTTATTCATCCAAATAGCAAACTCATCACCACTCAACTTCACCAACTCTGCTATGTCCCGTGCAGTATCTTGTTGTCAGTCTAATCTAGATCATGTGTAATTGAATGGAATAGATCCCTTTTGGACAAAGTGGAGTCAGATGCTGCAGTGACCACAGGTGTGAGAGGATCTACAATTGGCATCTGGTGTTATCTCTCTGCTTCCACTCCAAATAAAGTTACCTGTTGTTACCTGAACGTCAAATACTAAGAATGGGCGGCCTATGAAAGAATTAGTACTTTCATTAAGTATACTAAACCGGCTAATTGGGAATAGACAAACTGTAAAAAGCCCTCTGAGAAAGCCCCTCTCTAACCTTTGTTAGTAAGCTTTTCTGTAGCCTGCCTGTTGATGTATTTTCGGTTTGAACAGTGCACAACATGAAGAGACGGAACACTGGCGGCTTGTCACAATGCCCCCCGATGACATCACAATAGCGCTGCTGCCTAGAAAACAAGCTGCGCAGAAGAAGTTGTTCTTTGGGTGGGAGGGTGGGCTAGTGGAAGGAGGGGGCAATCTCTTTTTTTCCCGGGTGGTAGGGGGATGACAGGAGAAGGGAAGCGGGTGGTGAGAAAGGTACAGAGGGCAGGGTTTGGGGGCTGGGAAGGAAAGGGAAAAGATTAGGGTTTGGGGATGATGAAAGGGCTTTCTACGGGTAAGGATGGCAAAGGGTGGCAGTGACGGAAAGTCAGGCAACCTGTCCTGTCCGTCTTTTTGTATCGTGAATTGGAAAGACTGCAAGGGGGAGGGGAGTTGCTTGCGCCCTAAAGGAGGAGTTATTCAGATTCATTGCAGTGGGCGGCGGCTGCAAAACGCACCATTCTTCTTGTTTTTGCTCTGCAAAGCAGCCTTTTCAAGGGTTGGCTTGGGTGACAAAATGTCTTGTGTAGGCGTGGGTTTGTCTCCCTCTCGCTCTCTCTCCCTAAGATGTGTCCGGCATAGGCCAGGGTGCCACTCGAGGCCCAAACCAATTCTGGTTATCGCTTCTCGGCCTTTTGGCTAAGATCAAGTGTAGTATCTGTTCTTATCAGTTTAATATCTGATACGTCCCCTATCTGGGGACCATATATTAAATGGATTTTTAGAACAGGGAGATGGAAAAAGAGCTTGCTCTGTCCACTCCACGCATTGACCTGGTATTGCAGTACCTCCAGGAACGGTGCACCCCTTCTTAACCCAGTTTCCAAAAGCAGAACTCGATTCACCTGATTCATATTAGCCCGATTAGCGAATTGAAATGAATTTTTATCTAACACACTTTTTACTTGCTTTATTCATCCAAATAGCAAACTCATCACCACTCAACTTCACCAACTCTGCTATGTCCCGTGCAGTATCTTGTTGTCAGTCTAATCTAGATCATGTGTAATTGAATGGAATAGATCCCTTTTGGACAAAGTGGAGTCAGATGCTGCAGTGACCACAGGTGTGAGAGGATCTACAATTGGCATCTGGTGTTATCTCTCTGCTTCCACTCCAAATAAAGTTACCTGTTGTTACCTGAACGTCAAATACTAAGAATGGGCGGCCTATGAAAGAATTAGTACTTTCATTAAGTATACTAAACCGGCTAATTGGGAATAGACAAACTGTAAAAAGCCCTCTGAGAAAGCCCCTCTCTAACCTTTGTTAGTAAGCTTTTCTGTAGCCTGCCTGTTGATGTATTTTCGGTTTGAACAGTGCACAACATGAAGAGACGGAACACTGGCGGCTTGTCACAATGCCCCCCGATGACATCACAATAGCGCTGCTGCCTAGAAAACAAGCTGCGCAGAAGAAGTTGTTCTTTGGGTGGGAGGGTGGGCTAGTGGAAGGAGGGGGCAATCTCTTTTTTTCCCGGGTGGTAGGGGGATGACAGGAGAAGGGAAGCGGGTGGTGAGAAAGGTACAGAGGGCAGGGTTTGGGGGCTGGGAAGGAAAGGGAAAAGATTAGGGTTTGGGGATGATGAAAGGGCTTTCTACGGGTAAGGATGGCAAAGGGTGGCAGTGACGGAAAGTCAGGCAACCTGTCCTGTCCGTCTTTTTGTATCGTGAATTGGAAAGACTGCAAGGGGGAGGGGAGTTGCTTGCGCCCTAAAGGAGGAGTTATTCAGATTCATTGCAGTGGGCGGCGGCTGCAAAACGCACCATTCTTCTTGTTTTTGCTCTGCAAAGCAGCCTTTTCAAGGGTTGGCTTGGGTGACAAAATGTCTTGTGTAGGCGTGGGTTTGTCTCCCTCTCGCTCTCTCTCCCTAAGATGTGTCCGGCATAGGCCAGGGTGCCACTCGAGGCCCAAACCAATTCTGGTTATCGCTTCTCGGCCTTTTGGCTAAGATCAAGTGTAGTATCTGTTCTTATCAGTTTAATATCTGATACGTCCCCTATCTGGGGACCATATATTAAATGGATTTTTAGAACAGGGAGATGGAAAAAGAGCTTGCTCTGTCCACTCCACGCATTGACCTGGTATTGCAGTACCTCCAGGAACGGTGCACCCCTTCTTAACCCAGTTTCCAAAAGCAGAACTCGATTCACCTGATTCATATTAGCCCGATTAGCGAATTGAAATGAATTTTTATCTAACACACTTTTTACTTGCTTTATTCATCCAAATAGCAAACTCATCACCACTCAACTTCACCAACTCTGCTATGTCCCGTGCAGTATCTTGTTGTCAGTCTAATCTAGATCATGTGTAATTGAATGGAATAGATCCCTTTTGGACAAAGTGGAGTCAGATGCTGCAGTGACCACAGGTGTGAGAGGATCTACAATTGGCATCTGGTGTTATCTCTCTGCTTCCACTCCAAATAAAGTTACCTGTTGTTACCTGAACGTCAAATACTAAGAATGGGCGGCCTATGAAAGAATTAGTACTTTCATTAAGTATACTAAACCGGCTAATTGGGAATAGACAAACTGTAAAAAGCCCTCTGAGAAAGCCCCTCTCTAACCTTTGTTAGTAAGCTTTTCTGTAGCCTGCCTGTTGATGTATTTTCGGTTTGAACAGTGCACAACATGAAGAGACGGAACACTGGCGGCTTGTCACAATGCCCCCCGATGACATCACAATAGCGCTGCTGCCTAGAAAACAAGCTGCGCAGAAGAAGTTGTTCTTTGGGTGGGAGGGTGGGCTAGTGGAAGGAGGGGGCAATCTCTTTTTTTCCCGGGTGGTAGGGGGATGACAGGAGAAGGGAAGCGGGTGGTGAGAAAGGTACAGAGGGCAGGGTTTGGGGGCTGGGAAGGAAAGGGAAAAGATTAGGGTTTGGGGATGATGAAAGGGCTTTCTACGGGTAAGGATGGCAAAGGGTGGCAGTGACGGAAAGTCAGGCAACCTGTCCTGTCCGTCTTTTTGTATCGTGAATTGGAAAGACTGCAAGGGGGAGGGGAGTTGCTTGCGCCCTAAAGGAGGAGTTATTCAGATTCATTGCAGTGGGCGGCGGCTGCAAAACGCACCATTCTTCTTGTTTTTGCTCTGCAAAGCAGCCTTTTCAAGGGTTGGCTTGGGTGACAAAATGTCTTGTGTAGGCGTGGGTTTGTCTCCCTCTCGCTCTCTCTCCCTAAGATGTGTCCGGCATAGGCCAGGGTGCCACTCGAGGCCCAAACCAATTCTGGTTATCGCTTCTCGGCCTTTTGGCTAAGATCAAGTGTAGTATCTGTTCTTATCAGTTTAATATCTGATACGTCCCCTATCTGGGGACCATATATTAAATGGATTTTTAGAACAGGGAGATGGAAAAAGAGCTTGCTCTGTCCACTCCACGCATTGACCTGGTATTGCAGTACCTCCAGGAACGGTGCACCCCTTCTTAACCCAGTTTCCAAAAGCAGAACTCGATTCACCTGATTCATATTAGCCCGATTAGCGAATTGAAATGAATTTTTATCTAACACACTTTTTACTTGCTTTATTCATCCAAATAGCAAACTCATCACCACTCAACTTCACCAACTCTGCTATGTCCCGTGCAGTATCTTGTTGTCAGTCTAATCTAGATCATGTGTAATTGAATGGAATAGATCCCTTTTGGACAAAGTGGAGTCAGATGCTGCAGTGACCACAGGTGTGAGAGGATCTACAATTGGCATCTGGTGTTATCTCTCTGCTTCCACTCCAAATAAAGTTACCTGTTGTTACCTGAACGTCAAATACTAAGAATGGGCGGCCTATGAAAGAATTAGTACTTTCATTAAGTATACTAAACCGGCTAATTGGGAATAGACAAACTGTAAAAAGCCCTCTGAGAAAGCCCCTCTCTAACCTTTGTTAGTAAGCTTTTCTGTAGCCTGCCTGTTGATGTATTTTCGGTTTGAACAGTGCACAACATGAAGAGACGGAACACTGGCGGCTTGTCACAATGCCCCCCGATGACATCACAATAGCGCTGCTGCCTAGAAAACAAGCTGCGCAGAAGAAGTTGTTCTTTGGGTGGGAGGGTGGGCTAGTGGAAGGAGGGGGCAATCTCTTTTTTTCCCGGGTGGTAGGGGGATGACAGGAGAAGGGAAGCGGGTGGTGAGAAAGGTACAGAGGGCAGGGTTTGGGGGCTGGGAAGGAAAGGGAAAAGATTAGGGTTTGGGGATGATGAAAGGGCTTTCTACGGGTAAGGATGGCAAAGGGTGGCAGTGACGGAAAGTCAGGCAACCTGTCCTGTCCGTCTTTTTGTATCGTGAATTGGAAAGACTGCAAGGGGGAGGGGAGTTGCTTGCGCCCTAAAGGAGGAGTTATTCAGATTCATTGCAGTGGGCGGCGGCTGCAAAACGCACCATTCTTCTTGTTTTTGCTCTGCAAAGCAGCCTTTTCAAGGGTTGGCTTGGGTGACAAAATGTCTTGTGTAGGCGTGGGTTTGTCTCCCTCTCGCTCTCTCTCCCTAAGATGTGTCCGGCATAGGCCAGGGTGCCACTCGAGGCCCAAACCAATTCTGGTTATCGCTTCTCGGCCTTTTGGCTAAGATCAAGTGTAGTATCTGTTCTTATCAGTTTAATATCTGATACGTCCCCTATCTGGGGACCATATATTAAATGGATTTTTAGAACAGGGAGATGGAAAAAGAGCTTGCTCTGTCCACTCCACGCATTGACCTGGTATTGCAGTACCTCCAGGAACGGTGCACCCCTTCTTAACCCAGTTTCCAAAAGCAGAACTCGATTCACCTGATTCATATTAGCCCGATTAGCGAATTGAAATGAATTTTTATCTAACACACTTTTTACTTGCTTTATTCATCCAAATAGCAAACTCATCACCACTCAACTTCACCAACTCTGCTATGTCCCGTGCAGTATCTTGTTGTCAGTCTAATCTAGATCATGTGTAATTGAATGGAATAGATCCCTTTTGGACAAAGTGGAGTCAGATGCTGCAGTGACCACAGGTGTGAGAGGATCTACAATTGGCATCTGGTGTTATCTCTCTGCTTCCACTCCAAATAAAGTTACCTGTTGTTACCTGAACGTCAAATACTAAGAATGGGCGGCCTATGAAAGAATTAGTACTTTCATTAAGTATACTAAACCGGCTAATTGGGAATAGACAAACTGTAAAAAGCCCTCTGAGAAAGCCCCTCTCTAACCTTTGTTAGTAAGCTTTTCTGTAGCCTGCCTGTTGATGTATTTTCGGTTTGAACAGTGCACAACATGAAGAGACGGAACACTGGCGGCTTGTCACAATGCCCCCCGATGACATCACAATAGCGCTGCTGCCTAGAAAACAAGCTGCGCAGAAGAAGTTGTTCTTTGGGTGGGAGGGTGGGCTAGTGGAAGGAGGGGGCAATCTCTTTTTTTCCCGGGTGGTAGGGGGATGACAGGAGAAGGGAAGCGGGTGGTGAGAAAGGTACAGAGGGCAGGGTTTGGGGGCTGGGAAGGAAAGGGAAAAGATTAGGGTTTGGGGATGATGAAAGGGCTTTCTACGGGTAAGGATGGCAAAGGGTGGCAGTGACGGAAAGTCAGGCAACCTGTCCTGTCCGTCTTTTTGTATCGTGAATTGGAAAGACTGCAAGGGGGAGGGGAGTTGCTTGCGCCCTAAAGGAGGAGTTATTCAGATTCATTGCAGTGGGCGGCGGCTGCAAAACGCACCATTCTTCTTGTTTTTGCTCTGCAAAGCAGCCTTTTCAAGGGTTGGCTTGGGTGACAAAATGTCTTGTGTAGGCGTGGGTTTGTCTCCCTCTCGCTCTCTCTCCCTAAGATGTGTCCGGCATAGGCCAGGGTGCCACTCGAGGCCCAAACCAATTCTGGTTATCGCTTCTCGGCCTTTTGGCTAAGATCAAGTGTAGTATCTGTTCTTATCAGTTTAATATCTGATACGTCCCCTATCTGGGGACCATATATTAAATGGATTTTTAGAACAGGGAGATGGAAAAAGAGCTTGCTCTGTCCACTCCACGCATTGACCTGGTATTGCAGTACCTCCAGGAACGGTGCACCCCTTCTTAACCCAGTTTCCAAAAGCAGAACTCGATTCACCTGATTCATATTAGCCCGATTAGCGAATTGAAATGAATTTTTATCTAACACACTTTTTACTTGCTTTATTCATCCAAATAGCAAACTCATCACCACTCAACTTCACCAACTCTGCTATGTCCCGTGCAGTATCTTGTTGTCAGTCTAATCTAGATCATGTGTAATTGAATGGAATAGATCCCTTTTGGACAAAGTGGAGTCAGATGCTGCAGTGACCACAGGTGTGAGAGGATCTACAATTGGCATCTGGTGTTATCTCTCTGCTTCCACTCCAAATAAAGTTACCTGTTGTTACCTGAACGTCAAATACTAAGAATGGGCGGCCTATGAAAGAATTAGTACTTTCATTAAGTATACTAAACCGGCTAATTGGGAATAGACAAACTGTAAAAAGCCCTCTGAGAAAGCCCCTCTCTAACCTTTGTTAGTAAGCTTTTCTGTAGCCTGCCTGTTGATGTATTTTCGGTTTGAACAGTGCACAACATGAAGAGACGGAACACTGGCGGCTTGTCACAATGCCCCCCGATGACATCACAATAGCGCTGCTGCCTAGAAAACAAGCTGCGCAGAAGAAGTTGTTCTTTGGGTGGGAGGGTGGGCTAGTGGAAGGAGGGGGCAATCTCTTTTTTTCCCGGGTGGTAGGGGGATGACAGGAGAAGGGAAGCGGGTGGTGAGAAAGGTACAGAGGGCAGGGTTTGGGGGCTGGGAAGGAAAGGGAAAAGATTAGGGTTTGGGGATGATGAAAGGGCTTTCTACGGGTAAGGATGGCAAAGGGTGGCAGTGACGGAAAGTCAGGCAACCTGTCCTGTCCGTCTTTTTGTATCGTGAATTGGAAAGACTGCAAGGGGGAGGGGAGTTGCTTGCGCCCTAAAGGAGGAGTTATTCAGATTCATTGCAGTGGGCGGCGGCTGCAAAACGCACCATTCTTCTTGTTTTTGCTCTGCAAAGCAGCCTTTTCAAGGGTTGGCTTGGGTGACAAAATGTCTTGTGTAGGCGTGGGTTTGTCTCCCTCTCGCTCTCTCTCCCTAAGATGTGTCCGGCATAGGCCAGGGTGCCACTCGAGGCCCAAACCAATTCTGGTTATCGCTTCTCGGCCTTTTGGCTAAGATCAAGTGTAGTATCTGTTCTTATCAGTTTAATATCTGATACGTCCCCTATCTGGGGACCATATATTAAATGGATTTTTAGAACAGGGAGATGGAAAAAGAGCTTGCTCTGTCCACTCCACGCATTGACCTGGTATTGCAGTACCTCCAGGAACGGTGCACCCCTTCTTAACCCAGTTTCCAAAAGCAGAACTCGATTCACCTGATTCATATTAGCCCGATTAGCGAATTGAAATGAATTTTTATCTAACACACTTTTTACTTGCTTTATTCATCCAAATAGCAAACTCATCACCACTCAACTTCACCAACTCTGCTATGTCCCGTGCAGTATCTTGTTGTCAGTCTAATCTAGATCATGTGTAATTGAATGGAATAGATCCCTTTTGGACAAAGTGGAGTCAGATGCTGCAGTGACCACAGGTGTGAGAGGATCTACAATTGGCATCTGGTGTTATCTCTCTGCTTCCACTCCAAATAAAGTTACCTGTTGTTACCTGAACGTCAAATACTAAGAATGGGCGGCCTATGAAAGAATTAGTACTTTCATTAAGTATACTAAACCGGCTAATTGGGAATAGACAAACTGTAAAAAGCCCTCTGAGAAAGCCCCTCTCTAACCTTTGTTAGTAAGCTTTTCTGTAGCCTGCCTGTTGATGTATTTTCGGTTTGAACAGTGCACAACATGAAGAGACGGAACACTGGCGGCTTGTCACAATGCCCCCCGATGACATCACAATAGCGCTGCTGCCTAGAAAACAAGCTGCGCAGAAGAAGTTGTTCTTTGGGTGGGAGGGTGGGCTAGTGGAAGGAGGGGGCAATCTCTTTTTTTCCCGGGTGGTAGGGGGATGACAGGAGAAGGGAAGCGGGTGGTGAGAAAGGTACAGAGGGCAGGGTTTGGGGGCTGGGAAGGAAAGGGAAAAGATTAGGGTTTGGGGATGATGAAAGGGCTTTCTACGGGTAAGGATGGCAAAGGGTGGCAGTGACGGAAAGTCAGGCAACCTGTCCTGTCCGTCTTTTTGTATCGTGAATTGGAAAGACTGCAAGGGGGAGGGGAGTTGCTTGCGCCCTAAAGGAGGAGTTATTCAGATTCATTGCAGTGGGCGGCGGCTGCAAAACGCACCATTCTTCTTGTTTTTGCTCTGCAAAGCAGCCTTTTCAAGGGTTGGCTTGGGTGACAAAATGTCTTGTGTAGGCGTGGGTTTGTCTCCCTCTCGCTCTCTCTCCCTAAGATGTGTCCGGCATAGGCCAGGGTGCCACTCGAGGCCCAAACCAATTCTGGTTATCGCTTCTCGGCCTTTTGGCTAAGATCAAGTGTAGTATCTGTTCTTATCAGTTTAATATCTGATACGTCCCCTATCTGGGGACCATATATTAAATGGATTTTTAGAACAGGGAGATGGAAAAAGAGCTTGCTCTGTCCACTCCACGCATTGACCTGGTATTGCAGTACCTCCAGGAACGGTGCACCCCTTCTTAACCCAGTTTCCAAAAGCAGAACTCGATTCACCTGATTCATATTAGCCCGATTAGCGAATTGAAATGAATTTTTATCTAACACACTTTTTACTTGCTTTATTCATCCAAATAGCAAACTCATCACCACTCAACTTCACCAACTCTGCTATGTCCCGTGCAGTATCTTGTTGTCAGTCTAATCTAGATCATGTGTAATTGAATGGAATAGATCCCTTTTGGACAAAGTGGAGTCAGATGCTGCAGTGACCACAGGTGTGAGAGGATCTACAATTGGCATCTGGTGTTATCTCTCTGCTTCCACTCCAAATAAAGTTACCTGTTGTTACCTGAACGTCAAATACTAAGAATGGGCGGCCTATGAAAGAATTAGTACTTTCATTAAGTATACTAAACCGGCTAATTGGGAATAGACAAACTGTAAAAAGCCCTCTGAGAAAGCCCCTCTCTAACCTTTGTTAGTAAGCTTTTCTGTAGCCTGCCTGTTGATGTATTTTCGGTTTGAACAGTGCACAACATGAAGAGACGGAACACTGGCGGCTTGTCACAATGCCCCCCGATGACATCACAATAGCGCTGCTGCCTAGAAAACAAGCTGCGCAGAAGAAGTTGTTCTTTGGGTGGGAGGGTGGGCTAGTGGAAGGAGGGGGCAATCTCTTTTTTTCCCGGGTGGTAGGGGGATGACAGGAGAAGGGAAGCGGGTGGTGAGAAAGGTACAGAGGGCAGGGTTTGGGGGCTGGGAAGGAAAGGGAAAAGATTAGGGTTTGGGGATGATGAAAGGGCTTTCTACGGGTAAGGATGGCAAAGGGTGGCAGTGACGGAAAGTCAGGCAACCTGTCCTGTCCGTCTTTTTGTATCGTGAATTGGAAAGACTGCAAGGGGGAGGGGAGTTGCTTGCGCCCTAAAGGAGGAGTTATTCAGATTCATTGCAGTGGGCGGCGGCTGCAAAACGCACCATTCTTCTTGTTTTTGCTCTGCAAAGCAGCCTTTTCAAGGGTTGGCTTGGGTGACAAAATGTCTTGTGTAGGCGTGGGTTTGTCTCCCTCTCGCTCTCTCTCCCTAAGATGTGTCCGGCATAGGCCAGGGTGCCACTCGAGGCCCAAACCAATTCTGGTTATCGCTTCTCGGCCTTTTGGCTAAGATCAAGTGTAGTATCTGTTCTTATCAGTTTAATATCTGATACGTCCCCTATCTGGGGACCATATATTAAATGGATTTTTAGAACAGGGAGATGGAAAAAGAGCTTGCTCTGTCCACTCCACGCATTGACCTGGTATTGCAGTACCTCCAGGAACGGTGCACCCCTTCTTAACCCAGTTTCCAAAAGCAGAACTCGATTCACCTGATTCATATTAGCCCGATTAGCGAATTGAAATGAATTTTTATCTAACACACTTTTTACTTGCTTTATTCATCCAAATAGCAAACTCATCACCACTCAACTTCACCAACTCTGCTATGTCCCGTGCAGTATCTTGTTGTCAGTCTAATCTAGATCATGTGTAATTGAATGGAATAGATCCCTTTTGGACAAAGTGGAGTCAGATGCTGCAGTGACCACAGGTGTGAGAGGATCTACAATTGGCATCTGGTGTTATCTCTCTGCTTCCACTCCAAATAAAGTTACCTGTTGTTACCTGAACGTCAAATACTAAGAATGGGCGGCCTATGAAAGAATTAGTACTTTCATTAAGTATACTAAACCGGCTAATTGGGAATAGACAAACTGTAAAAAGCCCTCTGAGAAAGCCCCTCTCTAACCTTTGTTAGTAAGCTTTTCTGTAGCCTGCCTGTTGATGTATTTTCGGTTTGAACAGTGCACAACATGAAGAGACGGAACACTGGCGGCTTGTCACAATGCCCCCCGATGACATCACAATAGCGCTGCTGCCTAGAAAACAAGCTGCGCAGAAGAAGTTGTTCTTTGGGTGGGAGGGTGGGCTAGTGGAAGGAGGGGGCAATCTCTTTTTTTCCCGGGTGGTAGGGGGATGACAGGAGAAGGGAAGCGGGTGGTGAGAAAGGTACAGAGGGCAGGGTTTGGGGGCTGGGAAGGAAAGGGAAAAGATTAGGGTTTGGGGATGATGAAAGGGCTTTCTACGGGTAAGGATGGCAAAGGGTGGCAGTGACGGAAAGTCAGGCAACCTGTCCTGTCCGTCTTTTTGTATCGTGAATTGGAAAGACTGCAAGGGGGAGGGGAGTTGCTTGCGCCCTAAAGGAGGAGTTATTCAGATTCATTGCAGTGGGCGGCGGCTGCAAAACGCACCATTCTTCTTGTTTTTGCTCTGCAAAGCAGCCTTTTCAAGGGTTGGCTTGGGTGACAAAATGTCTTGTGTAGGCGTGGGTTTGTCTCCCTCTCGCTCTCTCTCCCTAAGATGTGTCCGGCATAGGCCAGGGTGCCACTCGAGGCCCAAACCAATTCTGGTTATCGCTTCTCGGCCTTTTGGCTAAGATCAAGTGTAGTATCTGTTCTTATCAGTTTAATATCTGATACGTCCCCTATCTGGGGACCATATATTAAATGGATTTTTAGAACAGGGAGATGGAAAAAGAGCTTGCTCTGTCCACTCCACGCATTGACCTGGTATTGCAGTACCTCCAGGAACGGTGCACCCCTTCTTAACCCAGTTTCCAAAAGCAGAACTCGATTCACCTGATTCATATTAGCCCGATTAGCGAATTGAAATGAATTTTTATCTAACACACTTTTTACTTGCTTTATTCATCCAAATAGCAAACTCATCACCACTCAACTTCACCAACTCTGCTATGTCCCGTGCAGTATCTTGTTGTCAGTCTAATCTAGATCATGTGTAATTGAATGGAATAGATCCCTTTTGGACAAAGTGGAGTCAGATGCTGCAGTGACCACAGGTGTGAGAGGATCTACAATTGGCATCTGGTGTTATCTCTCTGCTTCCACTCCAAATAAAGTTACCTGTTGTTACCTGAACGTCAAATACTAAGAATGAGCGGCCTATGAAAGAATTAGTACTTTCATTAAGTATACTAAACCGGCTAATTGGGAATAGACAAACTGTAAAAAGCCCTCTGAGAAAGCCCCTCTCTAACCTTTGTTAGTAAGCTTTTCTGTAGCCTGCCTGTTGATGTATTTTCGGTTTGAACAGTGCACAACATGAAGAGACGGAACACTGGCGGCTTGTCACAATGCCCCCCGATGACATCACAATAGCGCTGCTGCCTAGAAAACAAGCTGCGCAGAAGAAGTTGTTCTTTGGGTGGGAGGGTGGGCTAGTGGAAGGAGGGGGCAATCTCTTTTTTTCCCGGGTGGTAGGGGGATGACAGGAGAAGGGAAGCGGGTGGTGAGAAAGGTACAGAGGGCAGGGTTTGGGGGCTGGGAAGGAAAGGGAAAAGATTAGGGTTTGGGGATGATGAAAGGGCTTTCTACGGGTAAGGATGGCAAAGGGTGGCAGTGACGGAAAGTCAGGCAACCTGTCCTGTCCGTCTTTTTGTATCGTGAATTGGAAAGACTGCAAGGGGGAGGGGAGTTGCTTGCGCCCTAAAGGAGGAGTTATTCAGATTCATTGCAGTGGGCGGCGGCTGCAAAACGCACCATTCTTCTTGTTTTTGCTCTGCAAAGCAGCCTTTTCAAGGGTTGGCTTGGGTGACAAAATGTCTTGTGTAGGCGTGGGTTTGTCTCCCTCTCGCTCTCTCTCCCTAAGATGTGTCCGGCATAGGCCAGGGTGCCACTCGAGGCCCAAACCAATTCTGGTTATCGCTTCTCGGCCTTTTGGCTAAGATCAAGTGTAGTATCTGTTCTTATCAGTTTAATATCTGATACGTCCCCTATCTGGGGACCATATATTAAATGGATTTTTAGAACAGGGAGATGGAAAAAGAGCTTGCTCTGTCCACTCCACGCATTGACCTGGTATTGCAGTACCTCCAGGAACGGTGCACCCCTTCTTAACCCAGTTTCCAAAAGCAGAACTCGATTCACCTGATTCATATTAGCCCGATTAGCGAATTGAAATGAATTTTTATCTAACACACTTTTTACTTGCTTTATTCATCCAAATAGCAAACTCATCACCACTCAACTTCACCAACTCTGCTATGTCCCGTGCAGTATCTTGTTGTCAGTCTAATCTAGATCATGTGTAATTGAATGGAATAGATCCCTTTTGGACAAAGTGGAGTCAGATGCTGCAGTGACCACAGGTGTGAGAGGATCTACAATTGGCATCTGGTGTTATCTCTCTGCTTCCACTCCAAATAAAGTTACCTGTTGTTACCTGAACGTCAAATACTAAGAATGGGCGGCCTATGAAAGAATTAGTACTTTCATTAAGTATACTAAACCGGCTAATTGGGAATAGACAAACTGTAAAAAGCCCTCTGAGAAAGCCCCTCTCTAACCTTTGTTAGTAAGCTTTTCTGTAGCCTGCCTGTTGATGTATTTTCGGTTTGAACAGTGCACAACATGAAGAGACGGAACACTGGCGGCTTGTCACAATGCCCCCCGATGACATCACAATAGCGCTGCTGCCTAGAAAACAAGCTGCGCAGAAGAAGTTGTTCTTTGGGTGGGAGGGTGGGCTAGTGGAAGGAGGGGGCAATCTCTTTTTTTCCCGGGTGGTAGGGGGATGACAGGAGAAGGGAAGCGGGTGGTGAGAAAGGTACAGAGGGCAGGGTTTGGGGGCTGGGAAGGAAAGGGAAAAGATTAGGGTTTGGGGATGATGAAAGGGCTTTCTACGGGTAAGGATGGCAAAGGGTGGCAGTGACGGAAAGTCAGGCAACCTGTCCTGTCCGTCTTTTTGTATCGTGAATTGGAAAGACTGCAAGGGGGAGGGGAGTTGCTTGCGCCCTAAAGGAGGAGTTATTCAGATTCATTGCAGTGGGCGGCGGCTGCAAAACGCACCATTCTTCTTGTTTTTGCTCTGCAAAGCAGCCTTTTCAAGGGTTGGCTTGGGTGACAAAATGTCTTGTGTAGGCGTGGGTTTGTCTCC